>NC_090907.1:12864255-13074156 GCF_040956055.1 Brachionichthys hirsutus
GCCGCTGCGCTGGCCTAGGTTTCGTCGGCTGTGTTGGTGTAAGTCGCCCCCGGGCCCTGGACTGGTTCTTCTGCGTGTGGCTCTGGTGGGGCCATGGTGGTCGTTCTTGGGTTGCTGTGGCTGCTTGGGGTGATCTGGGGGCTTATGTCGCCATTGTTGGGTCCGGGATGGCTGCCCCGTTCTTAGGTGGAGGTTTCACGCATGCCAGATCCACCACTCCAGCACCTATTAAAACTCGTTTAGAGAGTCAACCCCGCACACAGATCTCTGAGTTAGTGGAGGTTGCTGGGTTAGTGCTTGTGGCTCTCACTATGCTCTCTCTCTTTTTCTTCAGATCTGAGAACTTGGTGATCCATACTTTCCTCTAGAGACGAATGTGAACCTGGTGTATTGGGACAACTCTTGGTGATGATTGGATGGAAGGGGTAGAATTAAGGGGCACAAATAAATCCATTGCACTTTCTTCTCAGAACACTGTGTATTTGTCACTTTTTGTTTGTTCATGTTGTATGTTCACTGCGGTGTGCACAGCCCTCTACGGCGGTAAGCAGGTAATAAAACAAATAAAATAGGAATAGGCTAGGCTGCCAAGAGGGCAGGTGACGGTCACAATCACTATAAGAAAAAGAGAAAAAAAGAAGAAAAAAAAAGAAAAAAAAAAATGAAGAAAAAAAGAAAAAAAAAAAAGAAAAAAGAGAAAAAAAAAAAATCAGCTTCTATCTCTCTATTGCAGGTGAATAACGTATCTTTAACAGGCTCCAGCACTGACTTTCAGGGGAAATGACAATAAGACTTTTCTTTCCGAGGACCTTTTATGTAATTTGACGTCAGTAACGTCCTCCAGTCTTTTACGCGTGTGGAAGCAACGCCGACTGTACCTCTCCAGGGTTTGGCACCAAGGTCAGCTTCTCCAAGGGGCCGAGGTTAGCCAGCACCGGAGCAACCATCATCCCTGACTGCTTAGACAGACGCAAGAAACGCGGTATTCAGGATCATGGCACTGAATATATTACAAATACAATTTAACACTTGTCAAAAATAGTGATTAAATAAATCACAGTGGCACAAAGCAACAAATTATTCATCAAGAGGATAAATTGAGCTGGATATCGTCTAAGCCTCCTAAATGTCAGCCGAAGCTTTCCTTCAAAGACATAATACATAAATAGGGTTTCGCTATGACACAGAGCCATCGATGGCATTCCACGTCTGTTTCTACAATATTCAGAATAAAGGAACTGAAAACCTTTTCGGAATGACAGCTGGCACTCGCCTTTTCTTGGAGCGGCCTGAGCACGCCCCAGACCTTTTCCGTCGTCACGCTAACGCCCAGCTCCTCCTTGGCTTCCCTCAACGCCGTGGCGACCGCATCGCTGTCTGACGGATCGGTCTTTCCTCCTGCAAAGCTACAAATAATGGGAAATGAGGACAGATGGCGCTTCTTAACGTCTGTTGAAGTATCGCTGGCCTGTTTCTCGCCGGCCACTCACCTGACATCTCCCTTGTGCCGACCCTTCAACTTGCTGGAGCGCAGGGTGAAGAGGAACGCCGGCTCCCCCTCGACGGAGCAGAGAGACACCAGGACCGATGCCCACTTCGCCTGGTTCCTTCCCTGGCGCTGGAGCAGCGCGTTCCCCGCCTGGTCCGACTCGTACAGCTTCCAGTTCGGACCGAGTCTCTTTCGACACCTGTCCTCATTCTCCAGGGACAGGCAGCTTCTCCAGGCATCTGGCGGGGCAGCCTGATGAAGAGCGCTGGTCCGGTGCGAAGCGATGCTGCGGGTTTCTGGGCCGATGAGAACGTGGTTGAGAACCCCCGACTGCTGCGCTGGCAGGCCGAGCGGTCGAACAAAGAGCTTCCAGAAACATAGAGGACTCTGAAGAAAGTGGCTTTGAGCGTCATTGGTGGAGCCGTGTGAACGCCGGCTGCCGTCCCACAGCGTCCCCCAGGACGGGGAGGACGGGGAGGACGTTGTCTTGGTTTTACAGCTCTGGTAACGGCTCACGGTCGTGCGGTCTTCATCTGGATTTACTGCAGTCCCTTCCCAAGAATCAGAACGATGTTTGCTTGCAGGGTGGAGAGCGTGGCGGGACGAAGGCCGTCTCAGCTGCTGATCGTCACAGTCCAGGCTACATGGAGACAGCCGTGTCCACCTGGATAAAGTCTCTGTGGACAGTCTCTTGCTCTCATGTCCCACTTCGTAGCCCCCGTGCCTCGCTTCACCTCCACCCCACCGGCCGGTGGAAGTGTCCTCACAGAGAGCAGCCAGGCGGGGCTGCCTCAGAAGCAGCAACGGCCTTACGGGGCCAGACCAGGTGAGGACCTGAGGGCCCCTGAACATCCTAGAAAAAACACGCAGAAACACACGAGAACAGCGTGAAACGCGTCACGGAATCGGGCCTGCGCTGGTTCGACATGTCAACGAAAGGTAGCTGCGTGTAGAGGTCGGTGAAGGTCACACCTGACCACCACGCAGGTGACTGACCTGGGCTGACCAGTAGCCCCCACGTTTAGCAGCACAACCCTGAAACCTCCCCAGACAAGCTTCAGCTGTTCCCCGATGGGCTCGGAGGATCCGGAGTGTCACGGCTCCACTTCCAAACATTTCATTTCCACAGTTTGCTTCCGCCCCGTGGCCTGTTAGCCCCTTTGTTTTGTTGTTAGCTACAGCAGCTAGTTAGCCAGCGGGGGAACTCTGCGGGACAACGTCGGACAGATGACATCGGACTGCGTGACAGTACTTGCGTGATATGCGGGACTTCCCCACCACCAACTAAACGCCTCTTTTGTTACGGTTTTTTTCTTTCTTCGGTGTTTCAGCAAGCTCGAGAGATTGCTAAATATTAGCATACAACTGGGCAAAACAAACGAGCTAATGTCGTATAGCAGCGCTAACACGAGCGTCGAGTCGATGGCAGCACTTCAGAGTACACACATGCCGCCGACAGAGCTCCTGCACTCATTCATAAACTGGAAGTTATGAACACGCACCTTTTTTAAAGCTGGATAACAGCAGCTAGCCGGCCCGGCTGCCACTAGTCAATATGGCTGCGGCCGGCTTCGTTCATCCGCGTCAGCGCAAACTGCCCTCAGTTAGAAAAAAAAAAGTGTCGCTTTCCTGGATTAACGAGATGGCTGCCTTTAAAACATTTTTATTTTATTTTTAAGTCAACAACACAACTATCCCACTGGGAATATCGACAGTTTTAAGATTATTTTATCAATCGGAAAACCAGCTTCACTGATTGAAACACACACACGCTCATCCACATCTCACAACATTTCGTTTTTCTTTTTTTTTTTTTACTCTTACGTCATTTCCTCTGAGAAAGCAGTCTGCCATTTGGTACTATCCCAAAAGCACATATCATAGTTTTAGTTTCTAAGAATTTATAATGTCATCAGTTTGTTAATATCATTGAACTATTGATCATGAATTCACACACTAACTCGATTGATTCATTCATGTCTGGCATTCAGCAGTTGACCAATGACGTAAGCGGGGAGAAACAGCTCGCCTCACCTGTTTTACCGGCCCGACGCCTTAAGACAAGGCTGCCTTTGGGTTTAAGGAGCAGGTGATTCATATGAGCTGGTATTTCAGACGACTCGCCCCTGGATGTACGGCGTTTTAAGACCCAGCTGTTCGCCTGTAGGTACCCAACACGCCATATGGCCTCAGCCTGGACTGAAGAAGAGACCTTTGTCTGCTCGGTATGCCTGGATACCCTCAAGGACCCAGCCACGCTACCATGTGGTCATTCCTACTGCTTGGCTTGTATTCAGAGCCACTGGGATAAGATAGGCAGCAAGGGCGACTATAGCTGCCCCCAATGTCGCCAGATCTTCAGCCCTCGGCCCTCACTGGCCAAGAGCACGCTGCTTGTGGAGGCAATGGAGAAGCTGAGAACCAACACCCTCAAGCATTGCTCTTCCACATCTGCTCCAGGATCAGTGCCCATTTATGAGGAGGTCCTACCGGATACGGGGCCACGACAGGGCACCATGTACCCGCAGCTTCCCACGGTGGACCCCAGAACCTGCCCTAAACACAACCGACCCATGGACCTGTTCTGCCATGAAGACAAGGATTGCATCTGTGAGGTGTGTCGCCAACAGGGGCATGAGGGGCATCGAGTTCACAAACCGCAGGAAGAGAGGAGAGAGCGACAGGTATGATCAGCAAACATCACCATGGTAACACTATCGGTGCACATTGTGCTTTTCTTGCCATGTTGACTTTGGTGTAAAAGTGAAGAGCGAGTAAAGGAAGATCTGCGTTTGCCCTCGTGATATATTAGAGATATTTCTTTTTAAAAACCCTAAATTTGAAGTAATTTGTAATGTGTTGTTCCTGAGTGTGTGGAGATATTTAATTAATATAATCTGTTTTGTATCGACAAATGACTCGTTGCAAAGGAGGTGTAATATTCAGAGCCATTACTTCATGGTGTATTTATGTCGTGTGTGTGTGTGTGTGTGTGTGTGTGTGTGTGTGTGTGTGTGTGTGTGTAGAAGGAGCTTGTTCAGATGCAGGTAGATGTTCAGAGGAGAATCCAGGAGAGTGAAAAGGAGCTCAATGAGATCCCACATGTTACTTGCCAGCAAAAGGTGATCGAAATCATTGCAGCGTGTTGCCTTTTCTGGCTTTACTTCCTGCACCATTTTACACCCTCCTCTTATAATTTCCTCATCCCTGATCGTCCTCTTCCTCTGTTCACACCAAGGCCTTGTTGCAGGCTCTGAAGCAAGAGAGCACAGACTTATTTTCTAAGATGGTCAAACACGTGAGCCAAACGGGGACGCAGGTTGGTGAGCTCCTCGGCACCCACGAGGCCTCCTTGGGCAGCCAGGTCGAGGGCCAGGTCCACAGGCTGCAGCAGGAGGTGGCGCAGCTGCGCTGGAAGAGTGAAGAGCTGAACAGGCTGGCCGGCGTGCAGGACGACGTCTGCTTCTTGAAGGTGTGAAGCGTGAGGAAGGGCGCTGCTGCACATCTATTTGGATTTAACGGCATGAATAAAGAATTGGGGTCGGCATGAAAAGAGTTGTGAAACGTCGTCGTCTGTCTCAAAGAATTTCCTCACCACGGAGCCTCCGGGTCAGACGGGCACCTCGGGACAGACGGTAGGCCAGGAGGAAGCAGCGGTTGCCGCAATCCGCTCAGCCGTTAAAGAGCTGCAAGAGTTGATACAGGAGCTCTGCAAAGGCAGCCTGGCCAACATCATCACCATAGGTCTGCTCCTCCCCTCTCTGCTCCTCCCCTCTCTGCTCCTCTCCTCTCCTCCCCTCTCCTCTCCTTTCTGCTCCTCTGCTCCTCACAAAGTCAAACTTCTCCCATTTTGTTTCAGTGAATCAAAACACTGTGGCTCCTCCAACACTAATCAACAAAAGTCCAGCAATAGCAAATGCTACAGCCGCCAATACCAGCCATCAGTCCTCTGCACAAAGCACAGGTGGTACTTATACTTTACTTTGTACTATCACCGAGATGCAAATAAGTTCAGGAGGTACAGAAGTCTGTCAACCCGTAGAAAGGCTCAGATGTTTCTCACTACTCATCCACTCATATCTACAGTATCTGAGATGACGGCAGACGCTCCTTCCTGACTGTTAGACAGTGAGTTACTATTCCGCATTATCACTTTGTTGTTTTTACTCCCAGAACGCAAGGATTCGTCTAAACCTCCTCACGCCCTTCCTGCAGGCCATCGAGGTGAGAATCCGAAGGTGTGCTGTAAAACATAGAAACTGTCCACGCTGACGTAGAGTTCATTTGGTATGCCTGTTTCCCACATTTCCTCCTGCGCTCAATCATTCTGGATATGAAGCTTCAGCTCCCCCGCTGCCCTTTGCTCCTCCTCCCTCCACTCCTCCTCTAAATCGAGGTAAACCCTGACGTATTCCTTCCATCTGCAGCGATGGTGCATTTGATATGTTGGAATATTTTTATTTTTTTCTCAGCACGTCCTGCGACGACGATGGGACTCGTTAGCCCACAACCAAAGACACGTGCAGAACTGCTGAAATGTGAGTCGAATGCAGCACAACGTCGGAGCCTTCTGAAGTATTTACTGAAATGCATCATCTCCCTTCAGTCCGGTTCGAACCCACCATGGATCCCCACACAGTGTATCGCCATGTGCAGCTGTCAGATGGAGGGCGCAAGGCGACAATGCGGGCAGAGAACTTGAACCCACCAGACAACCCTGAACGCTTCAGCTTCTGGAGACAGGTTCTCTGCAGCGAACCGCTGGCAGGCAGCCCTTACTACTGGGAGGTGGAGTGGACTGGCCAGAAGGTGAATCTGGGGACCACTGTACTGTCTTCTTGTCCCATGAGGGGTCGCCACAGTAAATCAACGTTCTCCTCTTAACCCTGTCCTTTGCATCGTCCTCCCCAACACCAGCCACTCTCCTCCCCCCTCACTATACGTTCATGTATCTTCTCCTGGGTTGTCCTCTAGTCCTGTCCTTTGCATCGTCCTTCCCAACACCAGCCACTCTCATGTCCTCCCTCACTACGTCCATGTCTCTTCTCCTGGGTCGTTCTCTAGCCCTGTTCCCTGGCAGTTCCATCCTCAGCATCCTTCTACCGATATAGTCCCTGTCTCTCCTCTGGACATGTCCAAACCATCAAAGTCTGGTCTCTCTGACCTTGTCTCCAAACGTCTAACCTTCACTGTCCCTCTTATTGTCTCATTTCTAATCCTGTCCAACCTGGTCACTCCCAAGGAGAACCTCAGCATCTTCTCCCCCTCTAGGATTGTATTAAACAACCCAATTTATATTATTTCTATGGCACCAGATCATAACAGAAAGTCATGTCAAGGCACTTCACAGGCGTAGCAGGGAAAGACAGAACCCAACTTGACCCACAAGAGCAAGCACTTTGGCAACAGAGCCAAAGAAAAACTTCCTTTTATTAGGCAGAACCAGGCAGGACAGAACCTAAATACATAGTAGTCTAGTCTTTAAAAACTCTCCAGCTACCTCTCCTAGACACTTCCATACCTCCACAGGTATGTCATCCGGTTCAACTGCCTTCCCATTCTTCATCCTCTTCATCGCCTTCCTAACTTCACTCTTGCTACGCTTTGTCACTTCGTGGTCCACAACAGGAGTCTCTACTATCCTTTGTTCTCTCTCATTTTCCTCATTCATAAATTTCTCAAAATACTTATCTTCAGGGTGTCCCCTGCCTCTCGCCCATTGACTGCTGGGATTGGCTCCAGCTTGGCCCGCAACCCGATAACGGATTAAGCGGTTGGGACAATGAAATTAAAAAAAAAATTAAAAAAATGAAATACTTCTTCTATCTTCCCAGCACACGACTGGCCTCGTTCAACACAAGGCGAATCCGGAGACACTACTAGTTGAAAATGGGCGGTCAATGTTAGCGCTGTCATCCCTGTGCTTTTTGTGAAAGGTTTTCCTCAAAATATACACAAGAGTTTAAAAAAAATCCTCAACACTATACTGATATTTCTTTAAATGCAATCATTCATAACTTTAGAGATGTGCCATCTATTTTTTTTCCTCAAAGTTTTTACCAAATATATCTGAAAAACTATTTCCATGAAGCTGTAAGAATTTAGAATCTGGATGTTTAACACATTACAAGTTCTGCCTGCTACGTATCAGCATGTTGTCGGCACCAACATTATCTTTGTACCAATCCCAAACATTTCTAAGCTCTATAAGTGTTCAGCAACATTCTTTAACTGTTACTTTGATGTTTCCCCTCACTATGCATATTTTCCCTGTCGCACAACTCAGATCACTATCGGCGTGGCCTACAAGGACATGGAACGGAAAAGTTCCGATAAAAGAAGCCGTTTGGGCCACAACGCTCTGTCCTGGAGCTTGTACTGGTCTGGAACTGGCTTCTCCTTCTGGCATGACGGCAAGGAAAACCAGCTGGGCTCACCTAAAGCCCGGCGGATTGGTGTCTATCTGGACCAGCATGCAGGAGTCCTGGCATTTTACCGCATTGCAAAGAGCCAGGCAGATCTCATCCATTGTCACCAGGGTCATTTCACTGGGCCACTGTACCCAGGGTTCAGGTTCTGGTCAGGGGTAGGAGTGATCGTGTCTATTTGTCCACTAGAATAGGGTGGATTTAAATGTTCCCCTTTTGTTCTGTCTTTTGATTTTGGTATTCGTCTTTTTGTCTTGATGTGATTTTTGTGTCTCGTTACTTAATAAAGAACAGTGGAAATGCATTCTTCTTTTATTACGGGCGTAATTTATTGGAACCGTTTGATGAAATTGAAGAAAAGACTTTCTTTGGCTTCTCACTTCGGCATAGAGACCAGTGGAATACGTACCCCCCCCCCCCAAATAATGAGGGGCTGACAACGCGATGGGAGCCAAAAGAGTTGTCTTCCTTTTGTATCTGTATCTTTTGTGGGTATTTTAATACTGCTGAGACGTAACCCCCCCCCTGCTGCTGACTGGAAGTCTCCTCAACAAAACGAGCTCTGGCAATTGGCTCTGGCCTGATACAAATCCCAGACGGCTCCATTCTGTCCACCATCGTGCAGTAATTCAAAGCTCTGCTCTACTTGAAGACACTTCTAAAGTCAGGACACTGGCTCATCCTCTAATCTCCATGCCACGATGTGAACCAGCTCTCTGACCTCTCTGTCGTGAAGCGATGGCAGCAGGAAACACCTGACACTGCCCTCAATCTAGCAGATAAGACTATGTTTATTTAAACTAAAAATAAAAACCCAGGCAAGATGACCCCCAACACATCATCCGGGGGGATTATCGGTTTGTTTTTTGGTGTGCCACCTCCAGATTCTCAGTGTCCATCCCGCCCTACCCCCCCAACCCGACTGCCCCCACCCCCCCAATGTGAAGACTCTCTAGGTGCACCATCATCGTCAAGCCTCTCTCAGTTGAACCATTCATGTCGGTGTTCAGGTTCAGCCTTTGGATCTGTGGTTGAAGAACAAGATCAACCACCCTTTTTTCTGCGACTAATTAACGAGTGACTATTATTGTCCCACATAACTATTTCTCTCACACACATCCTGACTGTGAAGCACATCAATCAATAAATCTTGTTCTCTGACAATGTCCCAAAGGAGAGTAATTGAGGGAACACACCGTGTCGTTCCTCTCCACCTCGCTCGGCATTAAAACCACAGACACCCTGTGTTTATTAATGGACAGAGGACAACCGACTAACGCCTTTTGTCCCTTTGTCTGTGGCTCGGTCTGACCTCAGGGAAGTGATCAGATTGTTTTCAACGTATCAGAGACTCCAGTGGTGTTTTTGAAAGCTGGTAATCGGACGCTACTGTCCTAAGAGTGTGCAACAAATTAATTCTTGTTCTTTCACACTAAAGGAAAAAGCATCTGCTCCACTTTGTCTTACCACAGACATTTATTTGGGGTCCCATCATGGAAGGTGTGTGGGTGAATGTAAGGAGGCGGAGCTTCTTCTTTTCACCTCCTAGAGGGGAGGGTCGATAAGATGCGGTGACCATTCCTTGTTCCACACACACACACATATAAAGAGTAAAAGGAGTGATGACCATTCATTAAAGTGTATTAAAGGACATAAACTGATTCCACTAACTCTTCATCTCCAGGCGTCTTCACTCAGTATTCCGGGATTTACACCTTTTCCTTCACGGTTTACTCACAGGTGGAAGAGAACGAGCGCCTCGCCCATAAACCAGAAAGTGGTTTGCCCTCAGAGAAGCAACTCGTCTCTAGATCTTAACTGGACGAAGGGCCTCAGAGTGTGGTTTGCGCTGCTTGGAGGCTCAGCTGATGAAGAATGGAAATGCCACAGCCGGCGTGTGGGAGGACAATGGACAGGACGGCCAGGACAGCGCCACTCAGGTCCGAAGTGGACGCAGTCGTCCGATAGAGCAGCAAGCGGTTGTAAATGAAATGACATCACAGAAGCCGCTGCGTGTGCGTTCAGTTTGTCTTTCAGAAGATTGATCGAGGTGATCGGGTCTACGTGGAGCTGACGAAGGGGAGGAGAATCTGCGACAGGCAGAATGACAACGGCTTCACTGGTTACATCGTCTTCTACATTTAGGAAATCCAGCGGCCGAGAAGCAGGAAGTGGAAAGTTTGGAAACATTTGACTCGTTAAAAACGTAGATGTATGATTACACATGTAAATAGACCACCATAGTTACAGATTGGTGCATATTTTAGCACGCACACACACACGCACACACACACACACATGCACACGCATGCACACACACACACACGCACACACACACACGCATACACACGCACACACACACACACACACAGTATGCATATAAACAATGACAGGAAATAGGTAGCAGCCAGACGCTATGACATCATAGCCGCTTGCTGGCCTCTGACAGCATTGTATAATACTGTACTGTAAACAAGAGCCTTTAATGATGATGATGATGATGATGAATATATTTATTAGATAGAATGTTAGAGTACAAGTACAGTCACACAGTAGCGTGTATTACAGTACAAATAAGTCAAACATCCTGTCTAAGAGGAGCATTTCAAAAAAGCCCTTGCGGTCTTGTTTCCGTTGAAAGTCCTGACTAAATGAATTGCTTCTTACACACACACACACACACACACACACACACACGCACGCACCATGTGTTTAGACATATGGCCGGATGTAATGGCTAGCACCTTGTTATTTTACATGTATGAAACGTGCATCTCGCACGCTTTGGACCGAGCCGGGCTCCTCATGTTCTTCTCATTACGTTTTCATTAAGCTCAAGCTGCTGCGGTGAGCTGGCGGCGTGTCCAGGGTGTACCCAGCCTCTCACCCGTGGACTGCTGGGATAGGCTCCAGTCGATCCCACAACCCCAGTCACGAATGAATGAATGAGTGAACTCAAGTCAAATCAATGGCTGCATGCTTCCCAAGTTTAGTTTGTGATGGAAAACACCGGCGCCCGTCTGCCTGGCATCCCAGCAGATTTAGGCGATTTCAATCTGTCGGTTTTCTTTAGAGTCAACTATGACATGTCATTTAATCACTTGTGTCGAATACCCTCTGACATTGTTCTTTATCGTACAGTAAATGAAACGCCCGCAGCTGGAGGACATTTATTATTATTCATGTGGTATTTATTTGATCAGAAGCAGAAGTCACAGAAATCTATAGCCGCTATTGATCGACTGCAGGCCCATCAGACTTCGATGGCAAAGTATTTGGGATTTGCCCCCCCGCCAGGACAACATTTATATGAAAGCATTGATGCAAAGTTAATCTTTTTTGTGTGGTGCAACCTTTGAATCGTCACATGGCTGCTAGTTTGCAGACTTTTATGTGCAGAATGAATCATTTTTGCTTTTAGTCTTTTTTAAACTAACAGAAATGAAGCAGTTCAACGTGAAGGCAGGGGCAGACGTAACTTTGTAAATGTGTCACAAGTCCTTAAATGAGATGTCAGTCCTGACGAGAGCGTGGAAGCACAAAGTTGTCACAAATAATGTACTGGCGGGAGGGATCCAGAAGATGCTGCTGATGCACTCGCTGGTCGGGCCTCTGTCGGAGCAGCGAGCCACACGGACCTGCTGCCGTTCTGAAACAACTCACTGTCTGTCCTCAATGTGGCGTCGGGATGCAGTGAGCTAGAAGCGATGTGGGTTTCTGACTCTCGCTGCCACGGCTCTGCATTGTTCTCACCAAGAGCTGGAAGGAAAATGGCTGCGAATATCATCAATGACTTTAACGTGAATAACTCTGATCTTTGTCAAAAAGGCTTTTACATCCATCTGTGTTTGCGCTCCGCCCAAATCCACCGCAGGAGTTTGACGCCGAGCGTTGTTTCATAATTTACAATCGTGTAATGCTGAATATTATTAGTTTTAGTTTCCTTCATTTTAAATCTTACATAGTTTTCTTATAATCCAGATATCAAAGGAAAATCTACTGGATCAATAACATCTGTCTCTGTTAATGTTATACTCACAGTCATGTGGAATTTAACACTGTGTCAGAATGAATGTGGAATATAAGTGAGTAGGAAGGAGCGCCCAAAGAACAGGGGAGACAACCGCCTTGTATAATAGAATAGAATAGAATAGAATAGAATAGAATGGAATAGAATAGAATAGAATAGAATAGAATAGAATAGAATAGAATGGAATAGAATAGAATAGAATAGAATAGAATAGAATAGAATGGAATGGAATAGAATAGAATAGAATAGAATAGAATAGAATAGAATAGAATAGAATGGAATAGAATATTGTCATCACACACGGTGATGCAATGGAATTAAACAGGCTCTACACAGTGCAAAAATCAAGTAAAGGTGCTGATCTAGATTGAATGTATGAAGAGTTGTCCTCACCTCAGTGACGGATTAACAATATTCCTTGTTTTCAATTCATATGTAATACATTTGGAAAATGTTTTCTGTGAATTTTGTTTTCTGTATTTCTCAGTTTTTACTTCTTGGCGTTGTTTTTTTTTTTTATGCACACAATGTGGTTTAACAAAAATATAACTGATCATTTGTCTTTTCTATAGACCCAAAGGCAAACAAGAAATGAAATGCAAACGGCCCTTCCTGAATGAGGAAGCGTGCGTGGATGTCGGCCTCTCTGAGTAAAATAAGACTCCTGAGTTAGTCAAAATACTAGGCCCATCTCTGGGGGGGGGACCCGGGGGCTCTCTGATTTCACACACACACCAACAATGTAGAAGACGTCGCTGAATCTACGGCTCAATGCATTCAGCGATCAGCTGGCTCCCTGTTGTCTCCAGCCAGGGAGACGACGCCAAAACAGCCAAACCTGCCAAACCTGCCAAACCACGCAAATAAGACTTTGTGTCTCTGGCATTTCTAGAGGAAGACGTTTCAGTGTCACAAACAGTACACTCACACAGTGTAGTACAATCACACAGTGTATTGTAATCACACAGTGTAGTAAAATCACACAGTGTAGTACAATCACACATTTTAGTACAATCACACAATGTAGTACAATCACACAGTGTAGTACAATCACACATTGTAGTACAATCACACAGTGTAGTACAATCACGGTCTAGTACAATCACACAGTGTAGTACAATCACACAGTGTAGTACAATCACAGTCTAGTACAATCACACAGTGTAGTACAATCACAGTCTAGTACAATCACACAGTGTAGTACAATCACGGTCTAGTACAATCACACAGTGTAGTACAATCACAGTCTAGTACAATCACACAGTGTAGTACAATCACATTGTACAGTGTTGTGAAATGCGTTCTCTGCTTTTGGCCCAGCCCTGAGGAGCCGTGGGCCAAAGAGCAAGTTCTGGTTAAGTCAGTAAACCATTGACCGTCCTAAAACACAGCTGGCCCGCCCCACTTTGGCATCGGTCCCCAAAAAAAGTTTTTGTTTGTTCATTTTTACATTTTTCCTCATTTAAATCTACTGAAAAAGGATGGACAATAAAAAATTCTTCCCAAACATCGAGCCGGGAATTTTCTGTAATTCCCCTTAACATCACAAAATGCAGACATTTTGGGAAGTAATCCAAGAATGATGATTAATAAAACAGGTTAACTTAAGAGGGGGATATTTATGATAATAATAATCCAGATAGTGGTCCTGATCTCCTGCATCAAAATGAGCATTTTTTTCTTCCTTCTTATTGTTTTAGGGATATGGCTAGATCATCATCATCATCATCATCATCATGGTTCTGGATGCCTATCCAGCTCTGGCGACGGCGTATGTAACATGTGGAGTTTGGTTTGGTCTAGAGGAACCGGCCCTCCTCAGCCATCCTGCCTGCGTGACGCTCACGCATGTGTTAAATTACATTTGGTCACGTTGGAGGTTCCAGCTTTAAACGTTCCATTCAGGGAGTCGGACCAACGGCGGTTCTAAGAGTACGTCCGACACCTCTTCAAGCAGGCGTGCTGAGCCAGAGTCTCTGTAATGGAAATGTCATCAGTGGTGGTAGCACACGCACACACACGCACGCACACACGCACACACACACTGGATCCAGCTGCTGAAGAGGAGTTAGGACATAAATGGAGCTCTCCGCCTCAATAAGAACGATTTTCATTCTCCTCCTTGCTTGTCCCCATTTCTTCTCCCCTCCTCTTCTCTCCCTTCATCTTTTCTCTCTTTCGTCCTTTCATCATCTTCTCTCCCCTTTTCCCCTTCTCCATCCTTACCCCTATCTGCCCCCCTTTCCTCTCCACTGCTTCATCATCATCCTTTCTTCTCCTTCGGTCCCTGCATACATACAGAAACAGAGGCGGGGGGGGGCGACCAACATCATTAATTCTCTTTTCTACACCCACGGTCGGCCTCTCTATTTCCTTCAGGCTCCAGTGCGTCTCTCTGCGTTCCATCATCCCGTCACGCTGCCACTCTGAACAAACGAGGATGTGAAGGAAATATGTGGAGAATTCCTGCTGCCCAAACCGACGCTGGCTGGCCGCTGTCTCTACATGGAGCAGCTCGGCCCAAATAAGGCTGGGCTGGAAAGCCCGACATGAAGGGGAAGGCGCAAGTCGACGGGGACAGGGAGCTGCTGAAAGGCAAATGCCCTTTTAAGGATGAAGTTTCCTTTTTTCCTTCCCCTCTCTCTCTCTCTCTCTCTCTCTCTCTCTCCTACGTCTCCATCAAGGTCCCTCCTTCTTCCTCCGTCCCGCTATCTCCAGTAGACTAGTGAAGTCATCTTGCCTCATATGCTCCTTTTAAGTCGGCATTTTTGAGAGGGTGGTCCCTGAGAAGCATATACACGCACCCGACACACTGCTCTCGTGGCCAGAGAACCGATCCGCTCCTCCACACAGTGAGTAGACTTTCCTCTCGTCTTTCCATACAGGATGAAGCTCTCCGTCTGGAACTTGGTTCATTCCGTCGAAACAAAGTTGCAGATTGACTTGTCAGTAGTTTTGAGGCCTTCCTAGCAGCTTGTAAAGAAAAAAGGACTTCGAGGTTTCCTTCATTTCCTGTTATTTAATATGAAGTGGCAAAACGGAACAAGAGGCAGCCATGTCAGAGAAGAACACGCACGTAGAGAATATGTAAAGCCTCTTCAGGCGCTTTCTTCATTTCAGTCTTGTTTGCTTCGTCGTTGGACAAACGCTGACCTTTGTCCTCTGCAGGAAGGCTGAGGCGGATCAGGCTTTGTTCACACACTCAGATAGTCATCCGTTACTCGCCGCTGTGACTGTGAGCGTTCTTATAGCCGGCCGGCCGTCTGCCTGCTGTTGCACAATACTCACATAATTGTTGACAGAGGATTTTCTCTTGGCAGACAAACGTAGCATTTATAACGACGCCGCTGCTAGTTAAGGGTTAATGAGTGAACCGTGTACGCAGGAAGAGGAGGAGGGAAGGGAGTTCTACTTTACATGTTGAAACATGCGCCATCAAATTTGATGCACACAAGTTGAATGTTTGCCTACATGGAAATCGCTGGGTGTGTTTGTTTTCCACACCCAGCGATGTCGAAACGCTGCCTGACACCAAATGTACTGAAAGCATTCATGATTCAACTTCAAACCTTTCCCTTCCTCTTACGAAAGCCGCTCAGCAAGTGTTTTTGTTCCCGTAAAAAGCTTGTTGGGATGTTTTGACTTTGGGATTACAAGTCAGTGGCTTAAAGGCGACAGCATGTCCAGTGATTTCAGCACAAATCCAGTCCAGCAGCAATAAAGCAGCTCCAGCGGGAGCGGCAGCTGCCAAGATAAGATAAGACAATCTCCACCTCCAAGCCCAAGAATGCAAACGCACACAGCGGAATACTGCAGTACTGTGTGAATGGCCGGGAGGGCGGAGGGCCCTCAGCCTTCAGAAGTACTCTGGGTCAGACACACAGCAGCTAAGAAGTGGGTTGGAACCATCAGAACCATTAGAAGCTCATTAAAGCCGGAGCGGCCGACTCCTGTGCAGCTGGCATGAGTCAGAGCAATGAAGAAAAGAGCTGTGACTCTCAGGAAGTGCGCTACAGCAGCACGGCGTCCTCCATCCGCGTGATTCAGCGACATCATGAAGCAGCTACGCGACTGCCGAACACGCCTCGCACCATCTCATTATTCAGCGGTTGTTTGGGTCGACTGTTGGTGACGACTGCCAGAACCCTCAGCTTGGCTTCCTTTCTGACATTAGGCGCAGTCGCCATGGTAACAGAGAAACAGCGGTCACAACACGGATGGACGGAGGAGATGAGGTCGTGTTTGAGAGAGGCAGCATTTTGAGACTTATGTTAAATGTGCATTTGAGATATTTTAAAGATGAACTTTTTATTGCCCAATTCTTCAAAATCTCGGATGCTTTGCACAATAATAGTCCTCCTGCATCAGGCTGTCGTACGGCAGTGACACTAGTCGCAGTGTTGTTGCAGTGCAGGAGTTACTGCAGAGTTCAACGGCCATTCATTGACGCTCCGCAGCTCCTGCTGCAGGTTAGGCCAAATGAAAACTCAGTTTCATGGAAGGTTTGTGCAAAAAATATTTTTATATTACTTTTAAATCAACCACGAGAGTCAGTCGGACAACAGAAGCACGTTTATGGGATTGTCTGGGCTACATCAGTTCCCAGATAAATACAGGAAGTAGAGGTCAGACCTTCTCTCCTCTCCTCTCCTCTCCTCTCCTCTCCTCTTCTCTTCTCTTCTCTTCTCTTCTCTTCTCTTCTCTTCTCTTCTCTTCTCTTCTCTTCTCTTCTCAAAATAAGATCTAGAGTCCAATGTAAAATAAAAAGACAAGTGAACAACATGACACTATTTACTGTGTAATAAATAGTGTGTAAAGATGCATATCAGTAAGCATAAAAGGCTGTGTGTGTGTGTGTGTGTGTGTGTGTGTGTGTGCGTGCATGCATGCATGTGCGTGCGTGTGCTGCCCAACATCTGTTTGTTTTCTTGTGGTCTGGATCAGCACCAATGGAAAGCCGCGATATTAAACAGGGTTGGCGGTGACGGCCAGCAGACAGGCAGGGATCCATTAATGCCGTCGGCACACAGACTCCAATGCAAAGATGTCGAGCATTTCTATTTGCAGGAGCAGAAGTATAGAAAAGTTTTGTGAAACATTAATGCAACGAAAAAAATACTCCACCTCTATACGGTCTTGGATTGAAAATGTTAAGTACTGTAAGTAAAATCAATGAAATACTAGAATCAGACACGCTGGTATTCAAGTAAATGGTAACTATTTCATTGGTCCTTGCAAAACGCTTTAATAAAGGGTCAACAACTTAACCAACGAGCTGAAATAACCATCTTTGGGGACATGTCTTTGACCTGTGCTTAACTCTTTTGCAGTCAGAGTTTTTTACAATAAAACATTAGGTTTTGACATCACTTTTTTAAAAGGTTTTAACTTGATAAAGCCATGCTGTAAATGAGAATAATCATCAGTAAGAACCAAAGTTTGTGATGGGAATAACAACTAATTTGCATATTATGACATCACCAGGCGTCCAGTGTACGTGGACCACTTCCTCATCTCTCAATTTTGCAACTTTGGCACTGTAGGAGTTAATTTCTGTGGAGGCGAGGCACTGAAGCAATTCAGTCAGAGGTCAGCACTGAGTTCACAGCTTATTTCAGAATCAGAACCGGAACCGGTTTATTGCCGTTGTCAGTGCGGGTTCACATACGAGGAACACACGAATGGGAGAATAAGAAAAGAGGAAAGGACCACAGTAAATAAACGGTAAAGAAGAAATGATCTGTTTAGCACAGCTAGCATCCATCTCTGTGTGTGTGACTGATTTATTATTACCCGAGTGCAGATGATGATTAGCTTTAGCGATGGTTAGCCTTGGTGACAACACTCCCCATCCTGAGCAAGAAGAAGCAAGTATTCGCCAATCAGCTCTGGGACCTGATCTTTAACCTTTGAACTTTGAACATTCCCAGGAACAGGAAGTCGAAGTGACCCGACATCGACATGGCAGCAAAGGTTGGACGTTGCAGACAGCACTTTGAGATGGTTTTTTTGCACTTGGCTGCTGGTCCAAAGGCAATGCAGAAAAAAAAAGAGCTGGCAGTGACACCTTTGACAGAGAACGAGAGAGAGAGAGAGAGAGAGAGAGAGAGTATAAAATGAAAAGAAGTCTGAAACAGAATCAAGCTGTCTGATGTGGAGCTCCCACTGTTCACCACTTTGCCTCAGACACAGGTCTCCAAAGGGTTAAATGGTGCACATTTCAATCCGGTGCTGAGAATTGATGCTTGTGTACACGCTTTGACCTGCATGTTCTCCATGTACTTCCTGTATGTGGAAGACCACCTTCCTCTACCTCACCCACACACACACCTGTGCATGTTTGGGCAGGCTCCATCCAAACACAACCGCGATGTCTGAGTGTTTGCATCGCCTGGAAGCAATCGACTAAATGATCGTAACACTGGAGCGTTACAGCACAACGTGGAATCCACACACTGCTGTGAATAGTCAGGCTGGGGCGCATGATGAATGAACAAAGGACGCTGGCTCGACTGTTCTCAAACTTTATGCTGAGATCATTCTCTTGTCGTTCTTTGTTCTCTTCTTGTCTCTTCCACCCATCCTCCACTGTGATATCCATCGTCTCTATCCACATCTCCTGTTCAATCTGTTCTTCATTCCTTTATTTCACGCTCGCTTCCCAGGGTGTCGTCGGCATGGCGAACAAAGGGCCATCCTTTGGCTTGTCCCGGCAAATTCAGGATAAGATCAACAGCAAATATGACCCTGAACTGGAGCTGATCCTCGTGGAGTGGATCACTCGTCAATGTAGCTCTGATGTCGGAAAGCCAGAGCCAGGCAAAATGGAATTCCAGGCCTGGCTGAAAGACGGCTGCGTGAGTTCAGCGCGTCCTTCGCGTTTGTCTCGTTGTCTGGTGGCGGAGTCTTTTCATGCCCTTGTTCTGCCGTCTCTGTATCCTCTCCCTAGGTTCTCAGTGAGCTGATTAACAGTTTGTTTCCTGGCGAGAAGCCATTGAAGAAGACCCAGAGCTCAAGCATGGCCTTCAAACAGATGGAAAAGATATCCCAGTTCCTAAGTGCTGCTGAGAAATATGGCGTCACCAAGACTGACATGTTCCAGACCGTGGATCTTTGGGAAGGTCAGAGGCGTTCCATGATTTGTGCAACCATGAAATGCTAGAAGACAAGATTGATTGCATGTTTGGAAATGAGGATGCACAGCGAATGGATCTGGCTGATGCTCAGGTTAATAAACTGTTTGTGTGTTTGGGGGGGGGGCAGCTAAGGATCTGGCAGCAGTGCAGAGGACCCTGTCAGCCCTGGGGAGCTTGGCCGTCACAAAGGACGAGGGCACATATAATGGGGACCCGACCTGGTTCTTCAAGTGAGTCCAGTGTCTGAAATGAGAACAGTTTGATCTGACCAACCGCTAAATGAGAAGAATATATGGCATGCTATGGCGGCTCGGTGGCGCAGCGGTAAGCGCTGTTGCTGGTTCGAATCCGACTTGCAGCTAAGGCGGATTGGTGATGCCAAATTGCCCGTAGGTGTGAGTGCGAGTGTGTGTGGCTGATTGTCTCTCTGTCTTGCTCTGCGATGAACTGGCGGCTTGTCCAGGGTGTCCCCCGCCTCTCGCCCAATGACTGCCAAGATAGAATCCAGCTCGGCCCGCGACCCGGTGCCGGACAGCGGTTGGAAAATGAATGAATGAATACGGCATGCTGGTCGTCTGTCACATTTGTTGGTTGAAAATCGACGATGTTTTGCAGGAAAGCGCAAGAGAACAAGCGAGACTTCACGGAAGACCAAATGAAAGCAGGCAAGAACGTGATTGGCCTCCAGATGGGCTCCAACAGAGGTGCCAGTCAGGGGGGCATGAGCTACGGAAGACAACGGCAGATCCTGTAACGTCACCGTGCCACCCTCTCCCCAGACCTTTACATCGTCTCAAAGCCTGTAAACTAACGGTCTGCAACCCCCCCCCCCCCCCTCACCAACACACACACACACACACACACAGATTGGAGGTCCGCTATTGAAGGTAGCTGCTTGCACTACTGTCACAGGGCACACTAAGATAACCCTAACCCTAACCCTGCAATCAGGACCAGTGCAGCTGAATCGCTGTCGTTTCAAGCAGAAATAATAATCCTAAAAATATTGCCTGAGAAAATACCAGAATGATAAAGTGCCAAAGTTGAGCTGTTCCTTTGAAGTGTACGAGATGCACTCGTTATAGATAACCGGCTCGTTTCAACCGGCCTGTTTTCACAGGCCTCCACTTTCTTCTACCAGCCTTTTGTATCAGGGCAAATGTTTTTGTACATTGTCTTATAATAATAATAAAAAAAAGACTTAAAAATGCGTGTTTGTGATTCTGTGCGGCTCATTTTGAACTGTCTGGGAGATGTGGGAGAATAATCAACAACATCCTGAGGTTACAACTGGTCTCAAAGCTCTAATGTGGACAGTCCGCACCCCCCCCCCCCCCCCCCGCGTGCGTCGGCGGGTCAGCTCAACGGCCTGTCGGCCGGCGAGGGCCTACAACGCCGCTTGCGGCTTTAATTTTCTCTTACTCTTCCTAATTACAGAATCTTGTAATAGCAGAATAATAGTCCGAGTAGTACGGACTCGGTGTCGTTGACAATATCTACAGTCTTTTATTGTTCAGACTGTCTGTGACTTGCACGGCAAAACAGTTTCAAAATTTACAAGGACTATTTTAAATATTTTGGAAAAAAATGCAACTTTTTAAATATATTTATTGAAAACACTTTGTGTAAATCATTAAATGCAATAAATCTGTACATTTATCTGTACAACAGGCACACAATTTGAATATATATTACATTTCATAAAAAAGACATTTTCAAATCCCACACTTGAAAATCCCACTTCAAGTTTTTTCAATGGTTGATTACCCACAGATAATAATAATAACCCCAATATGAAAACAATAGCATCAAATAACCTCCAAAAACAAAGTCCATTCTTAAAATACATCAGTAGTTCTTCAGATCACGCTTGAGGTCAGGTTTTCAGAAACAACCTTGCATACTTCTCTCTCACACTCACACGCACACACACACGCACGCACACACACACGCACACACACACACACACACACACACACACACACACACACACACACACACACACACACACACACACACACACACACACACACACACACACACACACACACACACACACACACACACACACACACACACACACACACACACACACACACACACACACACACACACACACGCACACACACAGGAACTCAAAGGTGTCCTTACATCGCATCCTGTTCAGCCCCTGCCTCTGTACAGAGGAACAGAAACCTTCCAGCCTCCAAACAGGAAATCAAACCCCGTTAGGACCCTCTCTCTGTTCCAAGCTGCAAACAGGCCTGATCTCTGTGGGAATTGTAGTCGTGCAACACACACAAAATGGCTACTGAGTGGGACTTTAACCCTTTGTTAGAAGGCTAGGTGTACAAGAACACACCTGCACTTTGCCTGTTCTGACGCTAACGCAGACTTTAGGAAAGGCCACTCGTCCGGGAACAAAGAGTCCACACTGTGATGTGGTTGCAGAGGTTCATCATCATCAGGTAGGTCTGAGTGGAGGTGGGAGATGTGGGAAAGGTCAGAAACCTGAGACACACCATCGTCGTCCTCCAAGACTACACTTCAAAGATCACACTGGATTCCGAGTCCAAGACTGCGTGCAACTCCACCCCAGAGTCCCGCTCCTCTTCTTCCCTGGTCTCCTGCTGTAACAAGGTCTCCTCCACTCCTCTCCCTCCTCGTCCCCTCCTGATCCGCTGGCCTGTCCAACCCCTGTGCAGACAGAGGGGGCTCCTCTGTGCCAGGGTGACCTCCAGGGTGTAGTAGAGGGACCAGAAGAGAGCAAAGCAGCCCAGCAACAGTAGAAACTGCAGGAGAGCACAAAGAAGCGGCATAGAAGGTGAATCCAAACTTAGACAAATGCTTCCATATCTCCTCTGCGTATCGCTGCCAGCATGATTTTGTAATTTTTTTCTTCAATCATTTTCAAATGTTAAATTCACTTCCTAAACGCAGGCGAGTTTCTATTTAATTTAACTAAAAAAAACAAACAATTGAATTCCAGACAGAGCAAGAGAAGATTTCAGTTTCAGTTTTACTTTACATGCATGTCTGACCAGAATCAAACATGGAGCGAATACTTGTAAAGGTACACAGTCGCAATCTGCCCCTCTATTCAACAGATCCGGGGCAATAATACGGGCCCAGAGAGGTGAGACACAGCGCCGGAGTCGTGTCTGAGTGGTTCACGGTTTACCTTCAGGCCGTTGGATGTGAAGGGTCTGACAATCTCTGGGGGGATGTTGAGGCCTGGAGGGCACGGCAGAGAGAAACCGCTGTCCAAGTACCTGCCACTCATTGCCTCCTTCACCAGCCTGTTAGCCAACGCACAGGAAGTGGGCACAGGAAGTGAGCGGCCACGTCATTCAGGTTACAAGTGTGTGATCTGATCAGCTCAATACGAGATGCCAGGGATGGAGATAAACATGTAAAACATATACTTGCATGAAGAACGAGTCTAAACCAACAAAAATAAGTTACCGCTGTCTGTCCTTGACCTCGCTGAAGGTCATGGAGGAACCGTACAGGGTCAACGAGCGCTGCTTCAACACGCCGCCAGAGACACACTTCTCAGACAGGGGCTGCGCTACAGGAACCAAGAAGGGGCAGAGTGAGAAAGTTAGAAGGAAACGCCTAGAATACACAGGGAAGTGTGTGTGTGTGCGTGTGTGTGTGTGCGTGTGCGTGTGTGTGTGTGCGTGGTGTTCAGGAAGTCTTACTGTGGTCAGATATCTTGAGAGTGTACTGGCCTTCCGCTTTCTCTCCCCAGCAGCGCACAGTGGAGAAGGTCCACTCACGGTAGCCTGAAGGGTCTCTGCATGCAAAACACAAGAACCTGAGGCAACAGCGCTACACACTGCACCACCCGTCGTTCTGGCCTTCGTTTATCTGGTTTACAGCTATCATACAATCCTCACTTGTCTTTTTATTTAAAAAAATGTCACCATCTTTTACTGCAGTACGGATGCACGGATTCGTGTGTGTGCATGTGTGTGTGTGTGTGTGCGCGCGTAAGAACCTGTCGACAGCACGCCGTGCCCCAATCACTGATGCCATACCGCTGGGGCACATCAACTCTATCTCCAGGTTGCCACGGCATGCGTGGGTTATCGTCAGGGTAACAGCCACATGCTCCAGGGTCTCCATCCCAGACGGTCTCAGGTCAGCAGTGGAGACTGAAGCAGAGTGGAGATCGGATTCATAGGTGCTCTTTGAACTGAGACATCTATCAAAACCGTTCATCACAAAGTAAAGACAGTAAAGGGAAGAGAGCAGTCGCTCCCGGTCGCGTCCCACTCTCCGTGTCTGCTCGTTTCCCAGTAGTTCCTGGGCTATGACTGGTAATGGGGCCATGGCGCTCCATGACCATGTAGGGCTGCACACACCCTCGGGGCAGGGAGGAACGAAAAGGGACCACGGGAGCAAGACATGTAAACAGTCCCCCCACAAGGAAAGACAGAGAGAGAGAGAGGACGGAGAGCAAGTAGAAGAAAATAAAGAAAAAAGAAATGGATGAAGGGAGGGGCCAAGAAAATATACCTGAGGGGGGAGAGGAAATGAAGGAATGTGATGATGGACCAGAGCTACGTTACCCTCCTCCTTAAAGTTTGGTTCTGCAGGACTGCAAGTTCAGTGTCAGAAATGTTTAAAATGATTTATGACTAAATGAACTTAATAAAAGATTAAACACCGTAATCTGACTATTCTGCTGATCGTGGATCAGCGTCATTTCCTGTGCCGTCTGGCTGAGGTGGGGTCGAGTCCGGCGCTCCACTGCCGCGTCACACCTGCTCAGGCAGGGAGGAGAGCGGGAGCCACACGACCCAGAAGATCCCACCTCGGTCCCACCTCGGTCCCTCCTCAGTCCCTCCTCGGTCCCTCCTCGGTCCCACCTCGGTCCCTCCTCGGTCCCTCCTCGGTCCCTCCTCGGTCCCTCCTCGGTCCCTCCTCGGTCCCTCCTCGGTCCCTCCTCGGTCCCACCTCGGTCCCACCTCGGTCCCACCTCGGTCCCACCTCAGTCCCACCTCAGTCCCACCTCAGTCCCTCCTCAGTCCCACCTCAGTCCCACCTCAGTCCCACCTCAGTCCCACCTCAGTCCCACCTCAGTCCCACCTCAGTCCCACCTCAGTCCCACCTCAGTCCCACCTCAGTCCCACCTCAGTCCCACCTCAGTCCCACCTCAGTCCCACCTCAGAGACTAAATGGCTCAGGAGGGGGAACTGCTGTCTCAGAGCCAGTTGTGGTTACAAATAAATACCTGCATTTAAATTATAAATAAGTTGACATTTATAAAATAGGAATAAATAAACATGTTGAAAATGTGAGATGTCATTAGGACACGGTACCTGGTGTTTTATTGTGTTTTATAATCAGAACTATGCAGTTCTGGATCCGGGCCGCTGTTGGAACGACGACGAACTCGGTGCATGCCTCACTGACAGGAGAGATTTAGTGCTGGCGGGACATTTTGTCCTCCCTTGCATTTCACTCGTTCCACTGGAATGCTGAACAAATATTTGTTCAACCAATTCTATTTTATTTATTTAATTCTTTCTTTTTCGCTTTCCCTTCAATATAGAATTATAATCCGTAGGTTTAGGTTTTCACTGGCCTGAATAAATACATGTCAAGCTGGAATTGTAAGATTAAAGGGCAGCGCGTCGATAAGGCTGCGGAGCCAGACCCGATCCGTCTGAGAACAGGGTGATGAGTAAACAACAAAAGTGAATTCCAGAAGTTGAACATAATTCAATTCACTTCTGAAATCAAGCCCTGACATACAGTACTGTTAACTGTCTGCAACTATTCTCCTTGTACCCAAGTAACTCCTGTTGCATAAGAAGCACACGCACACACAGTCTGAGCGCCTCCTGACACAGATCGAGGGAGAATAGACGGGGAGGGTTCGTCGAGGATGAGGTCATCGTGACTTTATGTGAAAACGTTTATCTGAAGAAAGACAGGAAGAAAAAGGAGAGCGCTGACGAAACAGAGAGGCGTGGGACGTAAGAACAAAAGATCAATGTGTTGAGGGAATCTGTAAAATCCAGAGAAAGATTCTGGAAAGAAAAGAAGAACAAAAAAAAGGAGAAGAATCTGGAAAACGGACAACATTTATTCCGAATGTGGACACAGAAGACATGACCTAATATGGAATCGCAGGCCGAGTGAGGAGCAGGCAGAGAGGAAGAGAGGGAGGGAGGGCGGGCGGGACGGGTGGCGCCCGCCGTGTAGAGCAGTGTGCAGAAAGCAGCTGTCCAACACAGAGTGAAGGAGGAGTTACCTGTCCAGGTATGGATGAGCTCATCGGGGTAAGAATGGATGAACACTTCCTCCTTCATCACTGAGCTCTGATAAGACACAAGGAAAGGCACCATCTCCCAAACCTTGGAGAGAGAGAACAGAAAACTGTTTGCATCTGGAGGCGACTTGTAATTATTAAGTCTCTGGTAAAGATCAATGAAGGAATAAATAATTACATTGTGTGTATATGCATGTACTGGAAGCACTTACAGCTAATAAATGCATTTATGGAGCAATCATTTGATTATAAAGGAGGTGATAAATAGGCAGTAATGGGCATAATAGACTCATTAACAATAGGCCAAAAACAATTGGTAACAATAAGCACAAAGTCAACTAATAATTTGATGTTCTTAAAACGGTGACATAATGAGCTAATAACAAATAACAATGAATTCATGCAGGTTGTTATAGTCTACTAGTACAGGTGTAATAGTCAACTTCAAAGTGGTCATTGCCATATTATTATGGTGTTCATATATTATTGAACAGAAATGTCTTCCCTTGATGGTGCATCATTGTATAAAATGAAAAATATTACTGGCATGAGGCAGCTCGTTATGAAGTACCACCCACCAGAACTCCTCTGCCGTACTTTATAGTGTGCTTGTCCTCATTAAACTAGCACATAGCTGTAATGTAAAGTGCTGCTCGTATACCTTGGCAGCATTGACGAGCCTCCACGCATTGAGCAGGCCGAAGCCGTGCTGGTGACTGTGATGGAAGCCGGCTCCGTTCACCATCCAGTCCGCAGCGCTGTCACACTGTTAAGACGCGCACAAGCCAGAGGGTTTGGGTCGCAGCATCGTCTTAGCAGCAACATTCACTTCCTGGCGTCCTCTCATTTGAGAAGAAACCCGAAAAGCACTCAGAGCGCGCAGACCTCGCCGGGCAGCTCGTTTCCCCCGTCAGAATTAGATCTACACCGTCCACATGGTGATCTGGATCAGCACCAGAAGGTTCTAATCTAGATTGTTCTTGGTGTCTTTATACACCAACCATGAAAAGCAAAAGTGAATCGGAGCTGATGTATTTTTAACTGATTTTTTTAATCCACGAACAGAGTTTCAATGTTCAAATTTAATATGTTTTCGATCCTATCCTGATGAAATTCGGTGGTGAGACAGAGACCCCCACCCCACAGGACTGCGTCAAATTCCATAAACATCGGTTAATAATCAACCGAGGTATTCATGACCACACTTTGAAGCTCCATCGACTGCAATGACGGAGACGTGACCTCAGCCTCGCCTCGGCGGCGGTCACTACGTCATTGCTGCATGATTCGCCTCCCACTACCGACACAGCACGTCGCTCATTGTGTACCTTGGTGGCGGTGAAGGCGATGATGTGCTGGACGTCCCTCCAGCTCAGGCAGGGCCGGACCTGCAGCATGAGGGCCACCATTCCTGCTGCCAGGGGGGCCGCGGCGGACGTGCCGGTGTGGCCCTCGGTGCAGCCCGTTGCCTTCTGCATGGACCAGTCTGACGTCACCTGATGACAGGAGGAGGCCAAGCGCTCACAGTTCAGTGTGCAATGACATTCTATCCGAGGCTCCAGCATGAGA
Source organism: Brachionichthys hirsutus (assembly GCF_040956055.1). Classification (NCBI taxonomy): domain Eukaryota; kingdom Metazoa; phylum Chordata; class Actinopteri; order Lophiiformes; family Brachionichthyidae; genus Brachionichthys; species Brachionichthys hirsutus. The sequence goes on from NC_090907.1 coordinate 12,891,194, forward strand.
GTTCTGTAACCGAAGCAGCAGCAAAGAGCCCTTCATCAAGCTTGAAATGGTTATTATGAATCAGGACATCTCTAGGGGGGGGGGGGGGGGGGTTGAGTCCTGGAGAGCTTCAGCGTTTGAAGAGAAGAAAGAAACACAATATATACACACTGAGTGATAACGAAGAACAGTTTCAGATCTGTGGACCTAAAAAGGTCAAAGAAGGGAAGATTTAAAAGGAAGATTAACTTTAAGAGTGAGACAGATTTAATACTCTCGTGTGTGTGTGTGGCGTCTAGTCAAGTTCCTCTAGTGAGGAGGGGCATGAGGAGCACGTGTGGATGGTGCATCATATGTTCCATGTATACCAGCTATTAGCGATGCTTGTCCGACAGGACCGAAGGGACGAGGCTTGAGGAAGACATGCGGCCCTTTCCCAACAGCTGCTCAAGCTCTGGAGCCCGGCAGGGCCAGCCCATGTTCATGTTTATCTAGAGCTGCCTCGGTGGTGAAAATATACAGCATCACCAAGAGACTAGCGCGACGCCACATCGCCGCATCGCCGCATGTCAGCGGGGGCCTTGTGTAAATGAGAAAAACGTAACGGCTTCACTGCAGCGACAGCCGAACGGACCCCGTGCTGTAAACACGGCCCGAGCGTAAACAGGTCTTCCTTAGATACAGCCATTCTTGCTAAGCTCTTCTCCACCAGGCGATGACATCACTGGTCCAAACCGAGTTGCTATGGTGACAGCCACAAACAGCAGCAAATAGGACTCAGTGGTTTTGATGGGCCATTACTTCCACTATCGTCAGCCATCATTTCAGATGAAAATAATTTATCTTCCTGATATGGAGCCACCTTTCTCACATTTTTGTGCACAATCTAACCTGAAATGTGGATTAATTGTTTTACATGTCACCTTCTGAATTAAGGCATGTACATGAAGATGTATTCATCATGTACATGAAGATGTATTCATCATGTACATGAAAATGTATTCATCTTCATGTACATGAATACATCTTCAAGTCTGTCCTTAAGGCGAACAATAAAAGGATGCTTGCATAAATACATGCGTTTCACTTCAGAACTCAGCCGATGAGTTCAAAGCCAGTAAGTTTTTTTTTTTTTACACATTTACATCACAATGTGCAGCGGCTGGTCTGCCCTGGTTTAACACATTGATCTAACTGTACCAGATTCCACTGGAACCTGATCCAGATCCTCCTTTCATGGTCTCAGTTTAGCTGTTTGAAACAGCATGGAAACTAGAAAAGCACTCAGAGCGCAGACCTGCACCAAGCAGCTCGTTCCCCTCCTAACTGGATCTACAGCGTCCACATGGTGATCTGGATCAGCACCAAAAGGTTCTACGTTGTTCTTGGTATCTTTATACACCAACCAAGTGAATCAGAGTTTATGTGCATTTTTAACAGGTTTTTGAATCCGTAAATATTTTCAATGTTAAAATGTTTGTCAAATTACATAAACATCTGTCAATAATCAACCGAGACATTGAGAAACGCATTTTGAAGCTCCATTGACTGCAATGTTAACGAAAATTTCAAAGTGATCCAGAATCCAGGATCTCTTCTGGATCGTCACCAACATCGAATCATCTGTTCCTGGTAACATTCCCAGCATTTCCTGAAAATGTCTTCCAAGATCCATCTGTAACCTTTTGTGTTATCTTGCTAACAGACAGACCAACAAACAGAAAAACGCTGGCTAATACACAACCTCCTTAGCTCTACTCCTTAATTCGGTATCATCTTTTCAAGGCTTTCTCCAGCATAACTTGAAATTGACTTCCTCTTTTCGAGTTGACCCGTACCTCACAATTAAAATAATTATTTGGTGTCATCATCCTTTTCTCTGTGTGAGTGTGTGTGTGTTTCATGAAGACCCACAATGCTCCTCAGCTTGCTCCCACCACTGCTAAATGTGACAGCCAGCATGGATGCACACTCCTCCGCATAAAAGGGCATCCTGCCCCTCTCATCGACGGCTCCTGCAACACACGTGCACAAACCTTTATTGCTGTATGCGCACCAAACAGAGACACACGAGAGACCCTGTGTTTCTTACCGATTGTGATGGTGTAGATGGAGTTAGCATAACCGTCATAGTTACAGTTGTCATTGTACTGCCCTCCATTGCCGCTGGCAACCACAAAGATGCTGCCAAACCCTTTTCGGCCAGCAATGACACCGTGCTGCAGCGCTGCCTGTGAAGGGGAAATAAATGATGCTGTGATAAAGGAGGAAACTATTACATTTCATACCAAGGTCACAATTTGTGCTGATATGAATAGCCCATAATATGTGTCATGGGCAGATGGAAAAATTGCTAAATATGACTAGAAATGAGCAAATTCAAGAAACCATTTACGAGATGCTTGGCTTTAGGGCATTGAGAAGGAGTGTATAACATTTGGCTAAATTTCATCTATCAGTTTTTGAGATGTGGGGATCAAGCCTTGCTGTGCAGATAGGTGGAAATGGATAAGAACCCATGATCCGTTCGGAAGTGGATGTGAACAATGCACACAAAGTTTTTCTCCCTGCCGCTGTAATCGGTCTTTTTTTGTGCACTGCCCTCTGCAGGACAAAACAGCACAGGTTTTCCCTCTTTCTCTTACCTTGCCCAGGGGGTGGGGTCCATCCACAGTGAATCCATCGTCGTCCGGACCCCAACTAGAGGAGACAAGGGTCTTAGTCAAAACCCAAATACGACTTTCACAATATGGCATGATAACGCAATATAACACAAGATTTCAAAAGCAACACACTCATTGACTCATTTAGTTCACATTTACATCTTTCATTAGGGCTGCACTGATTGCAATTTTCTGGACAATGACAATTAAAAAAAAAAAGGTCCTGACCCGCCGATACCGATTTTGGCCGATACAAATGTTTTTAATAGCTGACAGCACACACCTTTCAAAGATCCAATATTATTTTATGAACACAAACATAATTTACAGGTTTAAAGGTTACCCTGCAGACCTCTTTTAAGCCTCTCACCAAAAGAAAAGTGCACAGCAGTATTCTGCTTTTACAAATAAAAGGAAATGACAAGGTTTGATGTTGTTAATAAAATAACTATCTACAGGACAAACTAACAAAACAACCTAAACCACTAATACGGTGTCCTGAGTTTTACGTTTTCTTTCTTGCAAAAAGACAAAATGCCCAAATGCAGCAGCTTTGTGACTATTTCATTGTAAAATAACTTGTAACAGCTTACAGGACAAAATCACCTAAAAGTCAAACATTCTCCAAAGAATAGTGCAGCATGTTTAACATTTTCATAAGTCAACAGCTAATAACGAGAATTAACATGGCACAGGTGACGTCTTTTCTCATCTACATGTCCAGCCAAGCTAAACAGGCGCTTTCAATGCAGCAGGGGGCGGAGCCATAGGCTCGGGCAAGTCGGCGGGGCTGTCAGTGATTAAATGGCAGAGTAGGAGACTGGCTGACTTTGAGACCTTTGCTGATGAAGATAATATCGTCAATTAGATCGGTTTCCCTACCGGAGGGTGTAGCTATCCCTACCGCAAACATCACCGAGATCAATCAGCTGATCTACACAGCAGCATCATTAATCCGCATGTCTACGGGATAAACAGCATGAGCAGCCGATGGACTTCCATGGAAACGAAGGCTAGGTGCAAAAATCAAGGCAACACGGAGAGAAGTTAGCCTCCTGAGAGCTGAGCAGGGGTGTGAATCTGAAGAAAGAACTGCCCAAGAAATACTGGTCCTTCTGGTTTGCATCAATCTGCATTTTGGCTGCTGATCAATTAATCTTTTACATTTATGCTACTTCCACCCGGGTCACAGCAGCACCTGCCTATAGAACCAGAAGCGCACGTTTGTTTACCTGCAGCTGTAAATGTCATTGACCTGGTAGTGCTTGTTGAAGGCTACGGCCTCCAGGCTGTCTGTTAGTGGGCCGTCCAGGACTCGAATCCCTGCGCAGAAAGGAACAAGCGGGAAGCTCTTCCACATACACACTGGCCATAAACTATCATTTATTTTCTGTACCTGCCACCTTGCTGCCAAAGGCCACCCCAACAGCACAGAAGCTGTTGTTGGGGAGAGCTGCGATCTCACCAGCACATCGCGTTCCGTGGTGATTTTCACTGTGGACGTCGGGGTGAGGCATGGGGTCTGGGTCGTTGGAATTCAGGTCGTAACTCCCCTCAGGGCTCTGAGGAGGAAATATATGAGCAGGTTGATCAGCAGAGTAATAGGAGGGGATGATTTGTGAAAGTTTTGGAATCTTGATGGAAAATATGCCTCTTGGTTCCACCATGACAAAGAGATGCACAAGTCATTGGTGCCTTGGAAGAAATATCTGCAATCAATCGATCTTAGAAAGAACTCCGGTACTTAACGTACTTACGTAATTGGGTTGGATGTCCTGGTGGGTGTGTTCTACCCCATCATCAACTACAACCACTGTAACTCCCTGGCCTGTGATGTTACGCTCCCACACCCCCGTTATGTTAATGTCCATACCCTCATTGAGGTCATTGTGCTACGAGAAAAAGATCAAAAGGAGGATGAATTCATGTAAAAAGAAGGAACAGAACACAAAGACTGGTACAAGTGCATTCAAGGTGTTTCTGTTAACTGCATGATCCACAGTGACTTTCAGACAACATGTATGAAGCCATGTAAACCGACGGTTAGCAGTGTGATGACTGGTCACCTCGGCCGACGCTTCAAGTACAAAGTAGAACATGTGGAAATGAAAGAAATTAGCAGGCGTCACTAACTTCAGTCGTGCACTTGCACAAATGACTTCATGACTTTTCATCACGCACCCTTTACACTCACAACTCAGAGATTAAGATGATATTGGCTGATCGAATCTCACTGATGATGTTTAGTGTGTCGTCTGGTGCCTCAAATAACACCATGTTTTCAGGAGACAGAAAAATAATCTGAAAACTTGCCATGGATGAAGCAAAAGAGGCCAAGAACTAAGGAGACAGAGTTATGCAGATAAGGTTTATGGACCAAGCAAGGATGCTGTCCCTGTAGAACCGTAAAGGCTTACTACAAGACAACAGGTAAATGAGCACGATGGGAAAAGCGATTGATAATGCCCTGGATTCTCACCAGGTGCCACTGTTTAGCGTAACAGGGATCGTTGAAGGCCATTGACCGCTTAGAGCGGCTAAGCAATCTCTCCTGGGAGTGCCACAGGACATGAGGGTTAGCTGCCAGGACGTCCCCAGTCTCAGAGCCACTCGCAGGATTGGAAGAACACAGCAAGTAGTGGCCTTCCAACTGTCCAATCTGGCCCTGGTTCCAGAGGCCCGTCTGCTCTGCCACCTAGGACGGAGAAAATACTGAGGAGAAGTATATATTTTTCTGAGGTAATAGTTCTGAAAAGCTGCAATTTTCCCCTGATTAAATCAAAACTGATCAAAGAGACTTCAGTCATCTCTGCAAAGAAAGGCAGCTTTTCAGAAAGACTGGCATTTACATAGCGAAAGATGGGTGAATTCAAAATTAAAATAAAAAACAACAAAGTGCTATCAAATAAATCATTCTCACAATCGGTACATAAATGTTATGGCCGTCTTATATTCCATTATGTGTGGAAAATACTAGGACATAGAACTTCCTGCAGTGTTGGGTCAAACATCAGAGTCGGTACCCTGTTGGCTATCACATCCAGGTGCACAAAGCCTTCCTCATCGTCATCATCTTCATCATAAAGTGGGCCAGCATGAAGGCGGACAGCCCAGGACTGACCAAGGCCACAAGACGGTGACTGCCAAGGTGGGGCAAGGGAGGAGGAAGAAAAGGGATTGGACGGGGTGCCACTGGGAAGGAGAGACATAAGCAAGAGAGTGAAGGAGGACAGAGAGAGGAGCATCAGGAAGGCGTTGAAATAGCTTGTTGTCATCGCAGCCAAAGGTCAACCAGGCCAGTCCTCCTCAGCAATCTGGATATGGGACAGACAGACGGGGAGAAAAGCAGGTCTGGTTAGTTTGATAAAGACAATCGGAGAATAAATGGCTGCTTGCTGAACGTCTTTGTGCTGCATTCTGGGAGCATTACGGAATTCACATTGCACTACTAACTGGAAGTGAGTTGCTGCAGCTCACTGTATTAAGACAGTGTGACACCAGATCAGTTTCTGTACAGACAACCACGAAGACAATTTCAAGAATTGATGCTGTACAGAAAAATCTACATTCACTGCACTGTAGTAATATTAAAATAAGTACCGTACTATACTACTAATAACCAGAGCACAAGGAGGTCTGTTCAAAATACTTGCTAGCCAAACCGCACCCAAACTACAAACAGCAGATGCTGAAGATATCAGACTACAGTTGTGTAAACAGTAAATCTAGCAGAGATCATCATCACTTCACCCAAACCACAATGGTTAACCTGTCCACCGTTCCAAAAGTCACCTCACGTTAACAAACACCCACCCACACAAAGAACCAAGAGAACGACCAGAATAGGCCGTTGTGGATGGGAGAAAGGGGCCACATTTTGTAGACAAACACCTACAGATATGTTGCCCCCGGCAACCACAAACTGACCAGCACACATGATGTCGCTCTTCATTAATGGGGACTGTCTATTTAAACAACTCACCTGTGACCTGACAGTTCATGCCTTATTTTTTAAGTCAAATGTGAAAACTTCAATCAAATGTATGCATCTCCAAAAGATTAACTATGCCACATTTGTGCCACATATTTCAGGAAGAGAAAGGTAACTTCTGGAAGTAATAATTCTGCATTACTGCAATACAAAGCAAGTGTCAAACATTCTGCAAGACAGCTATTGACATAAACACTGGTTGGACGCTCAGGAGCTACAGAACGTTCTACTGTGATCGGAACAGGAACGAGTTCTGAACTGGGAGGAAGATGCGATGGAAGTACCGTATGTGCATTATTTTTGGAACATGCCCCATGTGTGCGTGATGATCTTGCATCAGTAGTCTTCCAGTCAAGTATTTGACTCGAACGTCATTTATCTAAATGTAAGACACTAATCCTAAACAACTTCTCTCAGGGCACCGCCATGTGGCTGCCCTTCAGTTCATCCTCCTTTCTTTCCACTGCATGTTTTTAGAACTTTTGTGCGTTTGTGTTCAGGGCTATATGTGTATGAAAAGAATGTACATAGTGAAAAGAATATCCCCATTGTGGGACAAGTAAAGGATTATTCTTCATAACAACGTTGTTACTCAGATTTAAATACCACTCGGCTACCTAAATTCAATGTCCCTTTGACTATGACGTAGTGAATAGTCTAATATGTGTCACATCAATTAAAGGTACTCTGATCTGATAGTCTTGCGATCACACCTGAGATACTCGGTCAGCTAATGTTAGCTAGCTCTTAATTTCGCTAATCAATATCAACTAGCTAGATGTCCGGTTAGCTCATGTTTCTCATTTCACAAATTCTGCCGATGTTAGCGTCACGGCTACAATAAAGTAGGAAAAATGACATATTTAGAAACAAAAACAAGAAGTCACAACAACTCGGAGTGGGCTTTGCGGGTCAACCGAAGCGTTGTTGTTAGTTGTAACAGAATCGCCGGTCCACCGGAACAATGGCGAACACCGTTCTTCGGTGAAACACAGGAATAGACTTATTGGGAGTAGTTTGAAAGTATTACCTTTACACCGAATTCGTTGTTTATACCGGGTCTAAACGTTGTGTTGGTCATTTCATTTCTAACATACGCGTCTCAGCCCAAACTTCTTACATCAATTTGCGCATGCGCAGACTCCGTGCGTACAAGAGCCTCTGCCTGAAAGGACAGGAAGTTACGGCTGTATGTATTTATTTATTTTTCAAGCAGACCGGATGTGATGTCAGACGTGACGTAGGTGGAAGAGCCAGGTAAAATACTTGTAGATAAATCACCAAAACACGTAAAATATGCCACCATATTTTACACTTTTATTTTGTAGCCACATCAGAGAGAGAAGAGAGAGAGATATATATTTTGAGTAACCATTCCAAGTTAAAACATACAAAATAAAAAATAACACTTTTCAAAAGGTGGCTGTGCTTTTTGATATTATTATTTTTAATTATATGCAGTATATCGGTATATATTAAAAAAAAGAAAATACATTGGATAAAATGCATGTCAGTATACGTTTGTTTCCGTTGTTTGTGAGAATAAATGAAGAGAACATCACACGTTACAGTTACAGTAATACTTTATTAGTTGAATGGCGCTGTCAACGTCTGGCAGACATACAGTTCTGAGTTTATCTATTTACAGCTTGCTGTAATAGTTGTTTAGTATATAACATACTTTGGGCTGCTTTCAGGCATAGATGCTGTCTCTGTGTCAGAAGCCCTATTAAATGGTAAATGGACTGCACTTATAAAGCACTTTTTCCACCTTTGCGGTGCTCAAAGCGCTTTACATTAGGCCTCACATTCACCCATTCGCACTCCAGTGGGTGACTGCTGCCAGCCCCACTGGGAGCAATTTGGGGTTCAGTGTCTTGCCCAAGGACACTTTGACATGCAGAGCTGGGATTCGAACCACCAATTTACTGATCACTGGACGACCCACTCTACCAACTGAGCCGCAGCAGTATCAGCTTGCCAGCATGTCATGTGGTAATCATGAGTGCAAATCATCAGATGGTGCAGCATAATGATAAGAAATGAATATTATTTTGTGTACAATAGGTATATTTAAGCTCTCGGTAAGAGAAGGAAGAATGACATCTGAATTCCATCCATCCAACTTCCATAAATGTATTACATTTGCATTGTAGGATTATAAAATAGTGTAATTTTATAGATGCTATTCTCAGTAGTACCATTTCCTTAATTCTCTCTGCATATCCTTCCCTTACAGTACAACTGGGCACCCATGCAGGCATGCTCACATAAATGACCCTCGTTTCAATCACTCACAAGCCACAAACCCACGAAGAACCACGCACGCAAATGTTCAACACATACCATCGTGCCAAATTACACGATGGATTCCCACAACGAATTCACAACAACCTCAAGGGATCTTTATTTAGCCGTATTTGAACATTTCTTCTGTTCTCTGTAAAGATAAGAGATAAATCTTTCAAAATTCCAATGGCAATCCATCTGTGTGGTTCATTTATACATTACTTAAAAGACAGAGCTGGGGGGGGGGGGGTTCACGTCACTCCCACTGAAGCTCCTCAGGCTACGCTTACCTGCACACTACTTCAAACCGGCAAGCGTTCTTGTTTGCTCCTCAGCTCAATAATGGCTCTACATACAAAGTGCTCGCCCCCTTGAGGGCAGCGCTGTTCACTGTACTCATCATATTATCTGTGTCTGAAGAACCTTCTCAAAGCTCCCTTTCAGCAGAGCGACATTTAGTCCTTCTACCACAGTCCACTTCTGCTTCGCATTTTGACGGCAGGTCTCTGCGACTCTTTTTTTTCCCCACCTTCTTCTGCGAGTCACTTCAGGAGCGATATGTCGTCAGCAAAGTCCCCATGCGGGTGGAGGCAGCGCGCGAAGCGCCACTGGCACACCATGAGGCACAGAGGCAGCATGAAGAGAGCACAGATTCCTGCCATGATGTAGGCGATTGTCATTAGCGTGGACTCGTCCGTCTGAGGAATGTTGTAGCCGCAGTCGTCCAGGTCAACGCCATGGAAAGGGCCATTCACAGAGGCCGTCCGAAACTCGTCATGCACTGCAAACAAGAGAATCAGACTGCCGGTATATGATAACAGATACTGTATGTTATTACTAAAAGTAAAATCCCTTTAAAACAAGTCCTGCATTTTCTATGTGAAAGGTTCTTGCCATTCCTCTTTGACAGTCTCTTCATTCCAACTTTCCCCGTGAGCGTAATTACATTTCCTCTGGCCCATTTCACATTAATAAACTTTCTGACTGTCCTTCTCTCCACCTCCTCACCATGGCAGGTGCTAACAGCAAAGCCGATCCGTTCCTTTTCTCGGTCAAAGACCACATAGAAGCCTTCCATGATGACAGCCCCCATCACTGTGCCAGTGCTAGACTGGGACACGGCAAACTTATAGCAGTCCTCCTGGGCCGAGGCCACATCCTCAACCGGCCGCAGGTATTGCTGCAACACACACACAACAATGGAAAACGAAAAAAGACGTGAAATGAGAGGTGGCACCAGGGAGCACAGCAGTGCCTTTATTATAGTCCAACCAATCCACTGACATGGTTACATAGTTATTGGCAGTTGAAGTTTCGCAAGGAGTTTCTATGACAATGGAAAACGATCCTGAGAAAAGTATTTAACACCAGTGGTGGAGTAGAGAGGAGCCGGAAGCATTAAAGGGCTGTGATATCATAGCTCGTCCACCAGAGGACACTGACACACCTGCTTTTCATTTGTAGCACTCCAACGAGCACATAGATCATCTTTAATATATAATATTCTTTATAATTAAATAATGGATCTAATTTTGTGAATTGTTTTTGCATTTGTAAAAAAATATAAAAACAGGGGTTCACAGTAATGATGATTCCAAAATCAGTCTCAAAGTTCACTGATATGATTACCGTATGATATTTTATTTACAAAGAATGTCTGCAGGGAATCTGGTCTGCATTGTAATAGGTAAATTGTTGATTTTAAATTGAAATGACAGCAGATGCCAGAGGAAGTGAAAATGTTCTCAAGTGTCTCACTCTGCAAATTTACAGCTCTGAACCTCAATTTGAAATCTCATTCCATTAAATTAATTCCACCATCAAGGTGGATGTGCTCAGAATAAAATGATTTTTCAGAGCTCTATGAAAAGCTTTAGGATATATATTAAAGGCATTTCTCGTTGAAATGTGCTCATTATTTCCTTTTGTCGTGTTAAATTGCAAAGTTTTCCTTTATTAAGGACTATCTAAACGATTAAGGCTGAAGAGCATGCTGGCCCATTATGAGCACAGAAACCTTAGCATTCAGATGCTAATTCATGTGATTCACAGTAATAAATATTTTGTATAAATAAATCAATAAAAATACATCCTTCTCCTTTATTTCTCTCCCATTTGGACTTAATCATTTGTACTTTGACGGGTCCCTTTGGGATAAATATTACCACATGGATAAATTGATCTGCAAATGAGGGACTTTGTTCAAACAAATGTACAAGGTTCAGTGACTTTACCTGTGGGAGGATGGAAATTCTGAAGGACTGGTTGTGGTTTTCACTCATCAGGTAGAGAGAGATCACTGGGAAGATGTGCCATGGTGTAGTCCCAGCCTGCCAACATACCAGCTGCTCCCCGAGCCAGAACCCCGAGGGGAACTGCTCTGTCTGAAAACAAAGTCAGGAGAACATCTATTCGTTCCGCTCACAACACGCCTGGTCATTATGAATCCGGGTCACAAGGGTTTGATGGACTTTTCATTGCTTTACTAAAATTGCTTGTTTTAAATGTGCATCCAAAAAACTGTGGCTGGAACTTTTCCTGCTGGGTAAAATACAATCAGATGAATCTGGAGAAATCCGTCATGAGGTGGGTGTGTGCCGAAGGAACTGACCGAAGACGCTGCTTCGATAGCCTTCACTGCAGCCTGGAAGACTTTCCTCGGCAATCGAAGGTTGGTGGTGCCGCTGTCCACGATGCTCTTATCATAGTTGTACTTCAATAAGCAGAACATCAATTGGAAAGTCTTTACTGACCGTGATTGGTTGTTATTTCCATCTAAGGACTTTGCAGGTGTCAGTCTTACCTCTTTACAGTCCATGTTTAGGTCCTGTCCATTAACCTCAATGCGTACAATAATGACTTCATAGTACCACTCCCTGCGAATGGGGGTGTACCAAAGCTCCCCGACGTAGAGTGATGGGTCCACTCCCCCGATGATCTGAGGATGGGAAGGCAAAAGGGAATCCATTCTTGGCTCCAGATGAGATATGAAGTGATGTGAACATGCATGTACCGATCCGTGTCTCACCATGCTGCCGCCAACGGTAGCACTGCCCAGGGAGTAGTTCTGGGTGAAACCAGCTCCACACAGCTGGAGAGAGAAAAGGTTGGGGACGGAAGTATGTCGAACCAAAGAGTCAAAGAAAGGCTCCAATGTCTCATCAGGCTGGAGAGACGAGAGAGAGAGAGAGAGAGAGAGACAGGATGGTCGTTGGTTTTATTTCTGAGAAACAATCAGGAACTAGTAGCTAAACCAAATATCACAAACACAACACATGTCTGTAGCAGAAGTCCATCAGCACCCCAACATCAACGGCTTAAAAAAAAACAACAACAAATATGAGCACCTTTAAACATTTATTCACATAAAAAAGGATTATTTACAAAGAAAGCAAGCATCCATAGAAAAAAATAGTGCAAACATACTAACATATTAAATACTTGTAGCAGGTGAATGTGGCGGAGGCCACCACCGGGTGCCAGTTTCCTGTCGGGTGACCAAAGTGTTTGCTGGGCCCACATGCATTGTTGAGAAGCGTCTGATGAGCTAATCTGGTGAATATTTTAATATGTTGATTTTTCATATTATGGTTTAGGTTTTAAATGTGTTTTGCTTCATATGGTCTGTTATTGAAGACTGGAGTGATTATAGATCGGATCTTAAGGAATGAATGACCGGGCGTGGGAGAACGACGCCTCAGGTATGCAGCCTTTTAAAGTTTTAGACGTATCTTATTAAATGTGTTTTAACAAATGGTAATGTTGTATTTGTTTGTTTATTTCAGTGTTTGTGTCGCCGCTGCCTGCTGTCTTTGGTATTAAGTTTAGTTTGAGTTTTGTTTTGAGTTAGGGTTAGGTGTACGTGTCGTACATCTGTGTTTTGTTTATTGTGTAAACTTGTACGAGCGGACTAACTCTCTTACCTTTTTTTTATTTATATTTTTTCGTTTCATTCTTTTCTTGTTTCTTTATGTCACTTCCCTCCCTTATTATCCCGTTGACACTCCCATACCCACCATACCCGATCTTATTTTTACGTGTGGTATTATTAGTGCATGGGTTTGTGGTGTGTTGCTGACCTTTTAAGTTTGCAGTGAATTTGGGGTGTTACCGTTGCGGGTTTTTTCTGCGTTGTAGTGCGGTGCTATTCGGGTTGGACTGGGGACTTGCAGACAATAAGGGATAAGGTGAAAGAGTGATTTTTCATCTGTCATGGTTAAATAAATACATATTGTAACCCTTCTTTATGGTGCTTGTCCCTATGTGCTCCCCGTTATGTTTTATTTCTATAATGCCAGATCGTAACACAAAGTTATCTCGAGGCAATATTTTTTTACTACAGTGGAGCCTCGGTTCTCGAACGACTTATTTCTCAAACCAAAAAACTGAGTTTAAAACGCCTCGAAAGTCCTTCTCTACTACTTTCGGCTTGTCTCATGATGGGGTCGGCGCAGAAAATCGACCTTCTCCACTTCACCCTCTCCTTTGTATCTCTGTCTTTGTCCCACAGTACCGGTAATCCAATTTCCAGCGCCGTCCTATGGGTTAGCAACGCTGATGGCGGTCCACCCAGGCCTCGACCGAGGCGAGGCGGAGGCTACGTAATCGCCGGCGATTGTTTGTCCGTTTGTTAGGAAGATAACTCAAAAGGATCTGGACAGATCTTGATCAAACAGGAAATGTTGGGAATGTTAACAGGAACAGGTGATTACATTTAGTTGATTATCCAGAAGAGATCCTGGATTATGGATCACTTTGATATTGCAGTCAATGGAGCTTCCAAATTTGTTCCTCAATATCTCTGTTGATTATTAACTGATGTTTATTGAATTTGACACAGTCATGTAGAGTGGGGGTCTCTATCTCACCACCGAATTTCATCTGGATTGGATCCAGAATGGAGACAGTAAAATATATTTAATTTTAACACTGAAAACTCCATTTACGGATTCAAAAACCCTGTTAAAAATACACATCAACTCTGATTCACGTTTACTTTTCATGGTTGGTGTATAAAGATACAAGAACAATGTAGAACCTTTTGGTGCTGATCCAGATCACCATGTGGACGGTGTAGATTATGAGGGGAATGAGCTGCTCGGCTGAGGTCTGCGCTCTCCGAGTGCTTTTCTCATTTAAAGATGTTTTTTTTTAGGGATGAAGTAATGTGTTGATCTTACCCGGGCTATGTCAGCATAGGCCAGTCCCAGGATTCCCTCCCAGTTGGATCCATTGATAAAGAAGCGATCTGACTGGGTGATGGCAGCAATGTTGGCTCGTAGCGTGATATTGGGGCCATGTGGGACAGAGACCAGGTCAGTTCCGAGCTGCCCCTCCCAGCGACCCTGGGTGTAGGGAACATACACACTCCTACCCTGGTCACGGTATGAGCTGGAACTGATGAATGCCAGGGAATCAGGGGGTGGAGAAACAAGCAGAGAAAAAATTAGAAAGAAGAGGTTGGTTCCTGTGCTGGTGGAGTTTGGGATAAATAATAAATAATAACTTTGATACGGTTCCAACACAGAGACTGTAAAGTGAGTTTGAACAGCCTTAAATAAAAATAGAAAAGCACTTCCTTAATGAGGGAAAGGCTCTTTGACATTGTTATCTAATGCAATGTAACTGTATGTTTTAACAATTACTTTATCACATAAGATGTAAATAATAAGATAAATAAGGAAGACTTAAATCAAGTACTGCATTGTAACTACAGCACAATCCAGAGTAATGCATTCTGTTAACGCACGCTATGCAGAAGACGAGCAACCTTCAGTCACCTTAAAATCACCTGTCCATGGAGAAGCAAGGAAAAAAGATGTGCTTACTTTACTGAAGCTGCATTGTTAACGGAACACTTGTGTCTGCACTCACAGTGAGCGATGGTAGTATCTGCGGAGGAAGGGATGAGTAGCCGCCCCGACAGCAAAGTTACTGCTTCCCGTATCCACCAGGATGTTCAACTAAAGAGGAGCAGAAATAAGGACATTTATGTTGTGTGTACATTTTTGAAAAATCAACATGTGTCACATTGTGAAATGAATTAAGTTCCATCTCTGAGGTGCAGATTTGATCTGTAAGTGTTGCCTTGGAGACAGCTTGGGTCATTTATAAGACTCTTTCCTATATGGAGTCTTTGTCTGCTACTCATCTGTACCTCCTCCTCCACCAGGCTTACGCTGTATCCATTTCTCTATAAGTGCAATGTCCCATGCCATGCCCTGTTTCCCTAAACGTCCTTCTCTGTCCCATGGCTGTCTCTGTCCCATCTTTGTCCTCCACTCCTATCAGGTTGACCTTTCTACTCCCTGTCTCCTTTCTCTCTTCCTCTTCTGTCTATGTGGGTATCAAATTATGCCTAATCAGTCAAAACACAGACTGTGTGAATGGAGCGGATGGTGTGGAAGGTAAATATACACTGCCTGTATGTATATGCATTCCATTACACACACCGTGTATTATATGTTACACACTCATTCTCGGCTTGCAGGTATATTTAATGATAGTTCATTGTTGGTAATTATGGCTGCATTTGTGGGGGTTTTTTTATTTATGAAACACAAACAAATAATGCGGCAGAACTGCCTTGCATGTGAGCAAAGATAGGGAGAAAAGAGAGAACTGCCCAAAAATGAAGTAGAAGCTCTGGAGCATCAGCAAACTGCTCAATAATAGATTGGAGCTTTAAATATCCCGTCAAGTCCTAATCTCTCAAAGGCTCGTGAAGAAAGCCCAGAATAAGTGCTGATTGTCCAAACACACACACACACACACACACACACACACACACACACACACACAAATATATCAGAATATCAGTTGAAAATTCTTGAAATTACACAACATGTTGTGCATTTATTGAGTGAAATAATTATTCGATCCCCAACAACTCACCCAGAATTGTAGCGCCAACAGATTGGCTGTTTCCCCTGTGGCACACAGCTGTGCACAATCAACCAATTACCAATTACCAATTACCAATACTCACTAGAACTCGTCATCCTAAGATGTCAGGGGCAAGACGGTGGACCTGCACAAGGCTGGAACGTGTTACAAAGCCATCAGAAAAAGGCTTGGTGAGAAGGTGAGAGCTATTGGCACAATTATTCCAAAGCGGAAGACGCACAAAATAGCCGTCAACTGCCCTCTCTCTGGAGCTCCATGCAAGAGCTCACCTTGTGGAGCAAGGCTGATGATGAGAAGGGTGAAGGATCAGCCGAAGATTGCACGACAGGAGCTTGATAATGATCTGAGGGACACTGGGACCTGCGTCATCAAGAAAACAGTCGGTAACGCGCTGCGCCGTAATGGACTGCTGAAGAAAGCACATGTACAAGGTTGTGTAAGGTTGTGTAAGGTTTAGCAGCAAACATCACAATGACTCAGAGAATCTAACCAAAGTGGAGCTATTTGGCATCAACCAACTGGGTTGCACACAATTCGACCCTGAGATTGAATACTTACTCCACTCATTAAATGCATATTTTATCATTTTTTTTATTGTGTGTTTTTATGCGTTTTTGACTGTTATTCTTTCTATTGTCATAAACAGTGGAAAACTATGAAAATTTAAGTCTGTTAATTTCTTTCTAAGTGGGCAAATTTACAAATTCAGCAGGGGATCAAACAATTATTTCCCACACTGTGTGTGTGTGTCTGAAATATCCTGAAAGCTCAAACTGGATCTGTTTCTGTGACACACGAGCGCCCGAACACACTCTATCTCGTCATTCCCTGGTCTCTCGCGCCCGTCTTCCTGTCCTCCCTATTCCTGTATGTTCCGTCATTATATTTGCCCTTTACTCCCCCCCACTGTGCAGGAAACATCATCTAGATTCTAGAGGTTCCCTGAACACAACACAACACAAAGGTTAGGGTGGGTCAATGACCTTCGCGTTTCCCAAGAAACTCAAGATAAATGCCTGACATCAAAGCCTACAAACACATGTATCTTGCTTTTATAAACAGTTGAGCTCAATGTAATAAAAAAACGAACTGTATTTATATAACTGTAGCTAAAATGCATTGAAATACCTTCACTACATTTAGATCACTTCATGTAATTTGTAGAACATGTTGCAAAAATTATATAGTGGGTATACTCGTTGATCTGAGAAAAGGCATTCAATACGATCGATCATGCATATCTTTAGAAAAAAATGTAATATTATGGCCATTAATATATATACATAAATATGTATATATTGATTATGTGGATTCACAGTTTAAGAAAGTTACTGGTGGAGTCCCCCAAGGCTCAGGGTGCTTTCACACTGCACCAATAGGACTCGGTTCCTTTGGGAGCAAGTTGTTGCATTTATAATTAGTTGAAAGGTCTGCTTTCACACTGTGATTTCTTCGCAAAACGAACTTTTGGAGCAGCGTCACGTGGCTGAAAGAGTCGCTCGTCGATTGGACAAAGTAGAAGGAGAAGTCCCGCCCTCTCCCATGTTTGTTTTGGTTTGTAGTGCGCCAGTTGCGGCTGCTGGTCATCCAAGGAGGGGAAGCTAATTTAGTTCTGGCCTAAATCCTAAATGTTACACAACGCTAGTCGTTTTTAACAAAGACAACGTCGCTGGGGATCCGTAAAATCTCCGGATCAGTTCAGAACAACGCAATAAAAAACATGTAAAATGCTCCGGGTGTTTTATGCTTCGCTGAATCGCTCATTTCCTATCAATCAAAATCACTGCCGCAGACAGATTATCCAATCATCATGCCCCAGAGACGCTGATGGGCGGGACAAAACCCAACATTTATCCAATGACCGTCCAGTCTCTCGCAGAAGAACAGCCCACTCGACGCTCAAGCGTGACTGTGGTGCTGCAGGGATAAGTAGCTGGTTCTGAACAAAGTATTATAAAACATATTTAGTCAATGGAATCTACACACAGCGGTAAATATTTCACCACTTTTAGTTTTTTTGGTAACTGAGCTTCCCCTGCAGAGCAGCTTGGAGTGCTCGCTGTACTTCCTCTACCGGAGACGCACCGCGTAGCGTCACTACGTACGTCTAGTCCTGCGTTTGCTCCAGCGAGCTTTCACACTGCTAACGGAACAGAGCAATTCAATTCAATTCAGTTTTATTTATATAGCGCCAGATCACAACATAAAGTCATCTCAAGGCACTTTACAGGATTAGCAGGGAAAGACCTGCAGGGAAACACAGAACCCAACTTGACCCACAAGAGCAAGCACTCTGGCAACGGTGGTAAGGACAAACTTCCCTTTAACAGCAGGGTTCTGTTGCAAAGGATCCGAGACCCTCCTTTTCAGGCGGACTTTTTTGTTCCTCTCCAGAGTCCGGATGCGCGTTCACACTGGCCCAAACGGAGCGGATTATCCGAGGAAAGGAACTCTGGTCAGTTTAAAAGGGAGTGAAAATTATTCCCACACGATTTAAGTTATATATTTACAGTATCAACTACAACTACTGTACTTTCGGCTTGTCCCATGAGGGGTCGCCACAGCAAATCAAGTTTCTTCACTTCACCTTGTTCTTTGCATCGTCCTCCCCAACACCAGCCACTACTCCATTTTGAGCGAGTGACTTGCTTCTGAGGAGTGGACTATCCATTTCGAGGGAGTGACTTGCTTCTGAGGAGTGGACTATCCATTTTGAGCGAGTGACTTGCTTCTGAGGAGTGGACTATCCATTTTGAGCGAGTGACTTGCTTCTGAGGAGTGGACTATCCATTTTGAGCGAGTGACTTGCTTCTGAGGAGTGGACTATCCATTTCGAGGGAGTGATGTGCTTTTGCAGGTTCTCCACTAGGTTTTGCAGTTTGCAGAAATGCACTAACTGCTGTGCAAATGTTAATAGCGATGTGAGAAAAGCATCAAAGCGACTGTGGAAAAACTGTAAAATATGATTAACTGTTTTTGAGAGTATTTATCATATAATACTAAATATATATTTTTGAAGTGCATTCAAAAGTAAATTGAAATGTTTTTTGTCACCTCCTTCCATTTCCCCATGGAACGTAATAGATCATCTAATTTAGGATTGATCAAAGTGGGTCAGCATTATTGTTTCAAAATGCTCTGTGGGTACTTCACTGGCTGAAGAGCGAGAGACATAGTCTGTTAATATTAACAGGCTGAGGTGACAAATAATGAAATTATTACTTTCATCTGTGCTCCCTGCATGTCTGCTTCATAGCCACGCGACACCGACCTGGATTCATGCAGTTTTTAGAAGTGCGCTTGTGTTTGGCACAGTCTTCATCCGCAGCAGGGTGAAAGGAAACAACATACAAACCAGATCATCTGCTGTTTGTCAGCAGTTCAGTTGTTTGTGTCCACCAGAGGAAAATGTCATCCTCACATTTGCTACTGGTGCATCCCATTCTGTGGTTACTATGGTTACTATGGTGCCCTGCATACTGTAGTAATGGCACACCATCTCTTCCTCTTCTTCTCATTCATTCACTCCTTGGCCTTGCATGTCATCTCTCTCTCCCTCTCTTGTTGCTTCTTCATGTCTTCCATTTCTTTGCCCACCCTTCCTTCACCCTTTCACCCTTTCACCCTCTGAGTGCCAGCCTGTACACTGCAGCTGCACCCTGCTGGCACTCGTCACTCTGCAGAATTAATGGTTCCCTTATCTGTCTGCAGCATTAAGTCCTTTCTCTACTTTCCCAGAGACACACACACACACACACACGCACACACACGCACGCACGCACGCACACACACACATATCATCTGTCGCTAGATCAGCGTTAATATGATTGCACTTTCAGACAATATATTTAAAGTGATTCTTTCAATTCAACTAATTTCAGTCCCTCTTTCAAAGCAGACATTTGCCATTTGAAGCACACACCATATAAAACGTTGTGTTTAGAAGGTTATTCTTTAAGTGAGGTAAACTCCCATTGCAGTGCATTATCTTTGAGCACGTAAGTGCTCTATTTACAGGCTAATGTTAATTATACATCGTAAGTCTTTAATAATGAAGCACTATTTTAAATACACATTATTTCACTTTCACATAACTGAATTATTCAGTGTGATATTATTTATTACTCTGTATCTGGTATTAAATTCAACAAATTCAGGTTTAAAATCTGTTAGATTTTGTTAGCGTGTGTGTGTGTGTGTGTGTGTGTGTGTGTGTGCGTGTGTGTGTGCGTGTGAATATTTATCACTATGCTGCAGGCTTTGCAGCATATTAATCACAATGTGTAAGTGAAGGCTTTACCCTCTGCGGAGGAGAGCCCACGGCCATTTCCACGTAGTATCCCTGACCGGATTTTCCACGCAGGTTATCGATCATGTCCACGAAGCTGATGCGGCCCACAGACGCTCCTCTCCTCCTGCGCGCGGCGTTTCTCCTGACGCCGCCGCGCTCGCGGTCCAGCGGCGCGTCATGCGGAAGCCGCGGCGGCGGCGGCGGCGCAGCGCGTGCGACTTGCCGCAGTGGCACGCGAATCGCTCGCGGCGGGCCCAAGCCGTCCGCCGCGCACCGGCCGCCGCTGATCAGCGTCAACGCCGTCCATAGGAACAGGCTGGACAGCCAGCGAGGCTGTGACGCAGCCGCCTCCATGTTTAACGCGCTTCGTCACACCGCGTCGCCGTGACACCGGCGGACCCGCAAAGATGAAGAGAGGCGTTGCTCGGTTGCGTTTTCTTCCTCTGCTTTGCTTGACATGAAATGACGCGGAAGAAACGCAATTTACGCCAAAGAGAAAACCGCGTGGGCGAGAAACGTTACCGGAACAATAAAGCCAGAACCGCATCGGGTTCGGTGTTTGGTGTAAAGTCAAACTGCGGGCCGGTGTCGGAGGCTGGCATCCGCATCCCTCATTGTGCTCTCCTCCCTCCCAGCGTTCACCTCCTCCTCCTCCTCCTCCTCCTCCATTCACCCAGTCGCATCCTTCAGTAGAGTACCACCGCCGTGAAGTTAGCGGCGCGAACCAACGTCAAGACTTCCTATAAGCATTTTCAAAATAAGACAAATTATGCTCGATAAATCAAATCAAATCAAATCAAATCAAATCTTTATTTGCAGACACAATGGTCCAATTAAAAAGCACACATAACATTTACAACATATACAACGTTTACACAGTAAACACAGTAATCCTATAATAACATCAGGTACCAATGACACCAAATACCTGAGTTAAACTTCACAGCACTTAGGCATGGCTGAGTCAGTGTTCTGATGATGTCATTCCCTGATTCATGCAGCCGACATATAAACCTGTATGCAGGTGTCTCAGCTGAGCATTAAGGGTGTTAACCCCGACACCACAGAACATCTCACTGGCGCTGGACCATCTGGGCTTCCTGAGAAGTATCCGCATGCAGTCATTGCATGCCACCCTCAACTTCTGCATGCTGGCCTGTTTGTACTTGATCCACAAGGGGGCAGTATAGAGTGGCGTACAAAAGGCCCTGAAGAGGGTGACTTTGACCGCTTCAGAGCAAAAACTAAATTTCTTCTTCAGCATGTTGGCCTGCGCATACAGCATCCGCCGCTGTCTATACATGTCATCATCATCTCCCAGCTGGTCATTGATCATGTGATCATCATCCCCCAGCTGGTCATTGATGATGTGGCCCAGATATTTAGTTCTGCTGCAGACAGACAGCACTTGCCCTGACAGATAAAATCTTGGGAAGTCCAAACCCTTATCCTCTCTCGTTCTGCAAACCATAACGGCACTCTTCTTGGCATTATACTTTACATCAAACCTGATACCATAGCCAGTGCATATGTCCAGGAGCTGCTGGAAGCCAGCACTGCTCGGTGACAATATGGCCAGGTCATCAGCATACATAAAGTGATTGATCAAGGTGTCACCAAGCATACATCCAGTGTTACAGCTCTTGAGCTGCACAGAGAGATCATGCATGTAGAAGTTAAAAAGCACCGGCGAAAGAAGCCCACCCTGGCGGACACCGTTCCCCACAGTAAAAGGAGGAGAGACCACATTACCCCACCTAACCTGCATGGTCTGATTCGCATACCAATATGCCAGGATTCTAAGGAGACAGTTTGGCACACCTCTCTCCCTCAGCTTCAGGAACAGCTTCCGATGGTTCACACGGTCAAATGCCTTAGAGGCATCGATGAAGCCCACCAATACAGAGGAGTCTTTAGCCTTATACATGTCAATCACTTCTTTCAGACCATAAATACACATGTCAGTACCATGCTTGGTTTTAAACCCAAATTGATTGTCGGTGGTGTTAAGAAAAGGACTTAAGCGAATCAATAAGATTTTTTCTAAGACCTTAGAAATTACACTAGCAAGAGCAATCGGCCGGTAGTTATCCAGGCTCCCCACCTTGCCTGTCTTATCCTTAATCACTGGCACCAGCGTAACATGCAACATGGAGTCAGGCAGCAGCCCATGCGACAATAAGCCTGTAAAACATAACGCAAGCAGGACAGAGACCCTCGGGCTAGCATACTTTAGGTGCTCTGCAGTGATTCTATCTGGACCATCAGCTTTGTTATCTGCCAGTTTATCTATTGCTTCACGCACCTCAGTAGCTGTGACCCCCACCACCTCGCTGTCAGGGACGCTCCCTACCTGAAAGGGGACACTGTCAACACAATTAAAGATAGCAGAGTAGTGCTGCCTCCACAGCTCAGCTATATTATCCGATCCAGTGACTCCCTCAACAGAACACGGCAGGGCCACACTTCCCCGATTCAAGGACTTCACCTCCTTCCAGAACCCAGTTACATTACAGCTTAGAAGCTTCTCAGCCAAAGAGTCAGCCCTCATCAGTCGTTCCTGCCTGGTGATATAACGGATGGCCGATTTATACCTGGCATGAGTCAGTTTTCTATGTTCCAGAACAGAATAGATCGATAGATAGATAGAAATTATGATATAGATAGATAGATGGATAGAAATTATAATAATGTGAGATAGATAGATAGATGACAGATAGAAATTATGATAATGATAGATAGATAGCTAATTAGATAGATATTATAATAATGTTATTGATAGATAGATAGATAGAAATTATAATAATGTATAGCGCATCGTGAAGAGGACAAGTGGGCGTGGCCAAAGGAATTGGTAAAAGTTTGTTTCTACGGCGTTTTGAACCTAGCTTTTATTCCTACATCAAAGTAATACCTGTCATATTTAGGAACTAGAGCATGTTTCGATAACGCTTTTTCATTTGAAGACTTCCGTCATGCCATGGCTCTTGCTGTTTCCGTGGGAAGCAACCCTGAGACGTTTTGCATTCTGGGTAATGAAGTTTTCAGTGTAATAGTTTGTCGGTCACACGAATCATAATCTCCATTGCTACCTGGTCTCTTTAAAAACAACAGCAGTCCGCAGTCTGAGGCGTAGGCCGCATTGTTATTATTGTTTTTAGATTTCTCAATTTGAACAGATTATAAAGAGAAATGAGAATTCACGTGGGCGTAAATCCGTAACCATCGTCTTTCTGCAATAATTACATTTTTTAATAATATTTTAAAATTAAGAAACAATCAAAGAACAATCAATTTATCAATTTTTTTCATTTTATTTTTGTGCTATTAGACAACAAATAGATTGCAGTTTCAAAAAAAAATAACATTACAAAAATGTATTTTTTTTTATGATATTAGTTATGGGCTGGCTGGCTGTAACATTACTGTTCTTGGTTATCTGCTGTCTACATTAAAACAGGCTCTTATTGTTTGCTATTATATTTAGTGTCGCTGCTGGAAATATATTCTATTGTGATGATTTCTTTCTTTGGATGATTACTTGCATAATAGATAGCTTGGATCTCTGTAAATCAATATGAAGACCATAATGTAACCATTCACATTTATGATAAAACACAATAAAGCTGTATAACATCAAATAAGGAAGCATGCATATTTAATTAGAGTTCAGTCAGTTTGATATTCTTTGCGGTGACGAACTGGTTCTCTCTTAAGATGACCCTGGACAGTCCCAGTAGGAAACGGGGGGGAAGGAGGCAGCTCCTAATATACTTTGCCCGTCCTTTTGCTCCACAGTCAGTCCCACAGCCTCCTTACAGCGGTGGTGAGATCCCCCCTGCTCCAACAACAGCGAGGTTTGATCCGGCTCTCCTGAAGTTGCATGAGAATTAAATTAGACAAGTAATGCTCAGCACCTAAACTACAGATATTGCTGATTCAAACAATCAGAATCTGCCTGTTAGTCCAGCTTCAAAACACAAGAGGGCCGGTAGCAAGATTGTTACAAGGTCCCCCCCCCGGGAGGCCTTTTACCTGTCGGTTTTGTTGGGTGTGGAGTGTGGACAGATGCAGAGAGGAACAACTGCTTTTAATACACATAACCCCATTTCTTGGAGCGATTTCAGTGCCACGCTAATTATAGCAACAGTTATTCAGTTATTCCCCCAGAATTGACACACAACTAGTCTGCTTTAGATTGATGCAGCATTTTAGCATATTTTCAACGTGAAATAATATCGGGTGGAGGTAATGTGATTGAGCCCAAGATTGTTTTTGTTATTTTTATGGATTTATGAGCCAATAAGATCAAGGTATCAATGAGAAAACATATAATTATACTTTTTTTTAAAGAAAATAATAATGAGTATATATTCAATTATGTAATGTATATTAAATTTAATTAATTATATTTTCTTTAAGTAAATATGCATATAAACACACACCCACACACATAAATAAGTTAATGATGATGATAATTACCGGTTGAAGCGTTCCGGCCCCAGCTTAGTTTCCCTGCTTTGGTGATGAGGGGCTGAGCTCTGCCCTCTGGTGGACACCACACTGCCCTGAACAAACACATGCATGATTATTCACCCCATGTACTGCACAATACACACTGTATATAGTCTACAAACACAGCAGACATACCCACACACACATATGCAAAGAATATACCAGAATCATATCTCTCCAGTCAGGCCAATGCATCATGGCCAACGAACTAGCATGTGTTGGCCTCCTTTGCGTACAAAGTTCAAAGATTAGCTATCAGCAATGCTACTATCTTATCTCCCTGCATGTACCAGCCGATAACAGCAACAAAGATGCACTCTGGTCCAGTCATTATTTCAGCTGAACTTTCCAGGAAGAAAAACATTTGCATTTCTTAATCGGGCAAACTTTATTCCGAACATGCTGAATGACTGAGTGACACTCACTGGTCCTGAGGGTCTGACGTCCTGAAGCCTTTGGCAAAGGGGTTGCTAGCAATTTTTAGCTGGGTGATCTGAGACAGAGAAGTAGTGGCTAACTCATTGGTGTGTCCACTAGCAGCGGCCGCTAACGTAGATCTACTTGTTACTATCCCTTTGGGGTGCTGAAGCTACAGAGCCAAAGCCAGTTAGTGGGGCGTGTTGGAGGATCTTAGGCTAAATAAGCTAAATATTAACTTGTTGTCTCAACCGGTCCAGACTAGTTATCTGTGGTCGATTCAAAATGAAAATGGTGAATCGCATTGGTAGGCATCTAGATTTATTGCCACATAGGTGTGGAACTATTTACTGTGATTTTCAGTACAACAATAAACAGTAAAACTTATTTGACAAACTGTCTTGTCATCAAGGGAAAGGTGGATTAGGACTACAGACCTCATTCTTACTTGGCCCATAGAACTAGCTTCAGTACCCATAGTAAGCAGTAATCCCTTTAACCCTAACCCACGCTCAGAGAACGGATCAATGAGTTGGCCCCTGCTGAGAGAAGGTCAAGCAGGGATAAAATGCACAAGAATTAATGAACGCCTTTCCCAGTTCAGTTCACGCACCATAAAGAAAGTATTTCATTTGAAGGAAAGTGCCAGACACATGCGTGATGGGGGTGCGTGGAACAGAAGTGTGTTGGACCAGGGTAAGTAAAGCCCAGCTGAACCCAGCTGGTTCTAGGTTTCCCTACCCGATGGTTCTGATATGCAGTGACAGCTATAAAGCGCGTTTCCAGGAAGAAAAAGGAGCAGAAGTTCCTGCAGGCGTTCGATTGGCTGTTAGGCGACGGGTCCACATACACCACGTGGAAGCGTGGCTGGTATCGATGCATCGAGTTCAATATCATCTGTGAAGGGGTGAGAGGGAGAAAACAGGGACGGACATTAAAGACACGATTTTGTTTCTCAGGTCCTATTCTGATTACGCAGTCAAGACGGTGACCGACATGCCCATTGTCATCCAGCAGGTTGTTGGTGAGCTTGAGGGTATCAAAGGACACGGTCTGCTTCATCCACTGGGCTCCACAGGCAGGTGAGTCTTGGTGGAAATGCATCCTGCTTGGGGCTACAACATCAGCTCGGCCTGCCGCCAACCAGGAAGAGCTGTGAAATGCATATCTAACACGCACACACACACACCAACACAATAGATATCTGCATGATCTCGATGTAGATCATCAGAAATAAGATGAAAAGGTTTACTACTAGACATTAGATGTATCTGACCGGTATCTTTTATCATCAACTGGGACAAAGTCCATGAGGAGAACATATTCTGCAGCAGGATCCATGCCGGATATTTGTACCTGGAATGTTGGAAACATCCTCCTGCAGTTTGTGGAAAAGTGTCGATGAATGTAGAAAGAGACACCAGATAAAAAAGGAAAGTACACGAATGCCAATGCTACGGTTAGCTTACCTTCCAGCCTTGGTAACGATCATCTCCGTGCCCAGTTGGTCAAACTGCTGCCAAAGTGCAGGCATCTCCAGGTGGACCTTCACGCCACTGACTTGAGTTGCCTTAGAGCTTGATAGTAATCCCCTCTCAGAACAGCAGGGGAGAGACAGCTGAGGATCTGAGAGGAGAGGAGAGGAGCTTGTGTCTATAGGCATCACCACTGAGGTGGTCCCATTCTGATCACAAACACTCACCATCCATCATTTGAAGGTGGATATGAATTGAGCTGACGCTTTGTCTCTTCTCCCGGTATATTTCGGTCAACGCCCGTCTCTTCCTCTACGTCTGGTCACGAGTTACAACCGAAGTGGAAGACGTGCGTTCAAGTCTTTCTAGGAACTGCTTGTGTCAAGAACAAGCCGGCTTTATACACACCGTGGGACTCACAGGGGACTTCGGTGCCTACCTCATCCATTACAATACACATAGTCCAACTGACAAGCACTAATCACAGCTGCACACACCGGCATGTGTGCCACCCACAAAAACCGAGAATAAAACGCACACACACACTCGCATGTACTAAACCTTTTTGTGATATCTAGAAATCGTTGATTACGTTTTCCGTTGTTTGTTGCAGCCCAAAGTTTTAAGTGGAGCTCGCTGTGATATTAAGGCCATTAATAAGGTCCTGATCGGCCCAGTGTTATTGGGTGTGGACAGGAGAAGACAGCACAAGCGACTTTTATTATTCATAGCCCCTTCTCTCGGATCAGTTTCAACACCATACTAATTAAAAAAAAGCGATCACAACTGGACATTCTGGTCAAATAGATCAGAGTTGGGCGGAGGTTACGCCATCGTTCATGTTTGTTTGTTTGTTTGTTTGCATTTGTTTAGCTTGTGAAAGTTTATTGTAAAATGTTCATATATATTTATATATACACAAAAGCAACTATATTTAGTGAACTATATATAAAGAAAACAAATTTAGAAATGTCACAATGTTTCAAACTTTTCATTTAATGGCAGCTCTTTCAAACTGAACAACTACTTTTTGTAATGCATGTAATTATTTTCTATTTAAATCATATGTTTTACATGAATAAATGTCTAACATGTCTCCGATGAACATTGTTGTGGCTTTCACTGTGAACTGTTTATCCTTATTAGTGATCATTAGCGTGTGTGTGTGTGTGTGTGCCTGAGCACAGCTCTACAATAGGACGGTGTTGAAGGGTTCCAGCCCAAGGGATCTAAAGCACCAAAGCAGACTCTGTCCTAATAAAGCACAACAAGACTTGAGCTTGTCAATGGGCCAGCCCCCCCCCAACCAGCTCATTAATCACAACTCTCGGGTCCACAGGCAGAAAGATCTCAGATGTCATTGGATGCCCCTCCTAAGGAGAACTGATTACATTAATAATGCTCTTTTTTAATAAATCTTGTGATCAATGGTGACCTCCTCAAAGCACTCTCTGTGATACGACCCCAGAACCCGAGATCAACATTTCTCCACCGAGGCTGAAGGCTACCGTTATACTCCAGGGTATTGGATATTGTTTTATTAGTTTAGATATAAAGAGCTTCATTCTTGAATGAGTCAAGGAATATTCTTATTTTGGTATCAGAAAGGGTTAACATGGATGATATAGCTAAAATAATACAAATACTTTGTTTCTTTAAGATATAATAATACAAGTAATGCAAATATTAAACACGCAGCTGGACTGTGTAGCAAAAAAACAAATCCATGGAACTTGCATTCGGTTACTGCATTTCAAATGTCACCGGACATTATGCAACGCCGTTTAATTCAGTCACAAACCAAAGTAATAGAAACAGATGTTTATTGAGATTTCGTCAACGTACAGTTATCACACAAAGCACAAAGGTTTTTTTTTTTTTTTTTGCTCTTGGGGTTAATTCACATACAGATATTACACAAAATGTAATCAGATGGCCAACATAAAGTATGTGATGAGCAAAGCGTGTGCTGAGTATACATGAGTCTGTAAATACATCTTCTGGCATGCGCTTGAGCATGTATGCATGAGGCATTTATAGAAGAGAGAGACAGAGAGGAAGCAAGAGTCGTGCCATTTATTTTCCAAGGAACACATCACTTCAGCTTTGGTTTCACTTTGGGAGTGGGTCTGTGCATCTCGGGAAGGATGGGTGAGACAGATGGAATGGATTAAGGATATAGGATGGTCAGATTAGTTACGAGAGGATTTAGCTCTGGTTGAAAGTGGAAAATATGTTTTCATAGATTGCGTTGAGCTTCTCCCCAATATCTTCGAAGTCCTTCTCAATCTTCTTCTGGAGCGCAGTATATTGGTCATTCGTCAAGGTCTGTGATTGGTCATAGGCTTGATTCATACTTGTCTTGAACTCTTCAACATAGGGTAGAACCATGCTCCTTATCTCCTCCAACTGCTTATTGACTTTATTATTAAGAGCAGTCAGAACAGGATCCGCGGCATTCTTGGTCGCCTCCAAATGTCCTCCAATGTGGCCGACAACAGGCCCCAGCCTGGCTTTCAGTTTTTCCATTTCAGCTTTATGGGTGGGGATGAAATCGATGAGGATGCCTTTAACTTGTTCGTAGTAATATTCTGTGTTATTCTTGATGACCCTCCTGAGCTCATCAAGATGATCTTGTGGCAGTGGATCTTCTGTGATAGCTTTCTGGACGAAGTCACGGATGTTGCTATAGATGCCGTCAGTCACCATGGAAACCTCCGACTGCCATTTTATAAAAGCTTTGTACATGTCCTCCAAATTCTTACTTGTGGAGACTCTGGGGGAGGGGGGGGGGAGGGTGGAAGAAAAAACTCATCTTATTTATTATTTCATTTGTTCAAGTGAAATAATCGTACCAATCAGTGAACGGAATGTAAGTCATGACAAAGGGAGATTTGGTGACACAGCAAGACGGTGTCGTGATGGAGACTTACTTGACATTCGCGTACTCTTCATCATCAAGGGTTGCCACGACATTCTTGACACTGCCAATCAACTCATTGATAGTGTAATCCAAAATACTCCGCATCTGCTGCAGCTCCCTGGGTGGTCCGTCCTCAGGTGCGTCAGAATGCAGGGAGGCGGCCTGAGAGCCTGAGAAGGGGGGGGGGGGGGGGGGGGTTGGAAGAAAGATGAGCGATAGGCACAAAAAATGGTGCTATAAGGAGGGCGGCCATAAGCAATTAGGGAATGCAACGTTGCAAATGTTTTTCTTTTCTTTTTTTTACCATATAATTTAATGTTATATGAAGTGGATCAACTACTGTGTTTCCTTTAGTGTTCATTACTGTGCTTACCAACGGCCAGCAGGAGGACGAGAGTCAGCGCTGCGAATTTCATGACGATGGTCTGGCGTAGAATAAGGCAGTTAGATTTATTCAGTGAACATCCCACACTCACAGTAATACAGCACAAGGGTTTTCAATAAATGTATTTACATCACACAAATATATGAATGATAAATCACATTGAGAGCCCATTAAAGCAAGGAAGGACTCGTGCACATAAAGCCAAACGATGCCTGAGGAGGAGGCTTCAAAAGGCCTTAATGCAGCATTAAAGATACACACTCATCCCTTAACTCAGGGGTGGGCAAACTTTTTGACTCGCGGGCCACAATGGGTTCTAAAATTTGACAGAGGGGCCGGGCCAGGAACAGATGGATGGAGTATTTGTGTATTGTGTATTTGTGTATTTGTGTGAGCTAATATAAATGACATGCAAAACCCATTACATGAAAGGATTTGGCTTTTTACAGGTAGCATTACAAGGAAAAGGTCAAATGAATCGGGTTTAATTCTAGTAAAATTTAATTTAATGATATAATTTGGACAAGTTCGGCGGGCCAGATTAAATAGCCCAACGGGCCGCATATGGCCCCCGGGCCTGGGTTTGCCCATGCCTGCCTTAACTGGTCCAGAAGAGCTCACGTGGAACGCACACAGCCTATTACACAAACTCGCAAACTCGTTTAATGACCCATGACACCAAATCAGATGGGGAGTTCAAGCAGTCAGCTGCACACTGCCGCATGATGTTGTTCTAGGCTTTACAGTAAATCATAGATATTGAATTAGTACATCTAGAAGACGACACCAGGTTTCCCAATTAGACATTTTCTTATCTTTGAATTGCTACAATATCAAAAACAGGCTTAACAGCATTATCAAAAGTTACAGTCAAATGGAGTATGTCACCCTTAAAATGTAACGCCACTGCTTTCCCTTGCCGAGACACTTTCTGCCCAACTTTATCATAGTCATCAGATTTAAGACTCAACCTAGGTTTATTAAAAGACTCTCAAAAATAGGATTTATTCTAATCTAACCTAATTAGATCGCCTTACCTGGTGGAGTTTGTGACGAAACTGAAAAACTTCAGCAAGACCAGACTATTTATAGTGCTCGGATGAGGCGTGAGCCGATGTGGGGAGGACAAGCGGGGGCGGGGGGGAGTGATGTCTATGTGTCTTCGTGGAGGTGGACCTCAGCCCCCTGCCGTCTCCTTCAGCAGGGGGACTGGGTTGAGAGTTCAATGGTCACCTGCTGGGGAGCAATCACTCAGCACACAGCACAACACACAGTCACAAGTTCTGTATGCAATACAAAGAAGGGAAAAAGTGAGAGAAGAACCGCCTCCTGTTGCGAGATTTGTTAAAAGCAAGAAACATTAACATTGTGTAAAAAAAAAAAAAAACAGACAAAACCCCAACTTTATGGAAGTAAATTTTATCCCCACGGGTCTGCAAAATGGTTCAAAAGGCATGCCAGGCCAGCAGTGGGCAGTGTCCAAAAAAAGCACCACAAAATAGCACCAGGTGTTCTGACTGCATGCTCATTAGCCCAAAAATGCTTGCGCCTGTTTTTCAAAGTTAATATTTTCAGGCCATAAAAACATTGTTGTCATGTAAACAAACAGCCAGACATAAAGGTTTATGGTTGTGTACAAAAAGTGCTGTTGCAGAATAACTTCCGGGTCAAAAGCCGAACGGTGCCCTCGTCCAATTAGTGATGTTTCATGTTGCCCACTGGTACCGACTTCTTCCATAAGGTTAATGTTGTAGCGCTTACCTTAATGTTGCAGCGCTTACCTTAATGTTGTAGCGCTTACCTTAATGTTGCAGCGCTTACCTTAATGTTGTAGCGCTTACCTTAATGTTGCAGCGCTTACCTTAATGTTGTAGCGCTTACCTTAATGTTGCAGCGCTTACCTTAATGTTGTAGCGCTTACCTACCGTTGCAGCGCTTACCTTAATGTTGCAGCGCTTACCTTAATGTTGTAGCACGTACGTTAATGTTGTAGCGCTTACCTTAATGTTGCAGCACTTACCTTAATGTTGTAGCGCTTACCTTAATGTTGCAGCGCTTACCTTAATGTTGCAGCGCTTACCTACCGTTGCAGCGCTTACCTTAATGTTGTAGCACTTACCTTAATGTTGCAGCGCTTACCTTAATGTTGCAGCGCTTACCTTAATGTTGCAGCGCTTACCTTAATGTTGTAGCGCTTACCTACCATTGCAGCGCTTACCTTAATGTTGCAGCGCTTACCTTAATGTTGCAGCGCTACCTTAATGTTGTAGCGCTTACCTTAATGTTGCAGCGCTTACCTACCGTTGCAGCGCTTACCTTAATGTTGCAGCGCTTACCTTAATGTTGTAGCGCTTACCTACCATTGC
The DNA here is from genome assembly GCF_040956055.1 of Brachionichthys hirsutus. Taxonomy (NCBI): domain Eukaryota; kingdom Metazoa; phylum Chordata; class Actinopteri; order Lophiiformes; family Brachionichthyidae; genus Brachionichthys; species Brachionichthys hirsutus. The sequence goes on from NC_090907.1 coordinate 12,923,394, forward strand.
AGCGCTTACCTTAATGTTGCAGCGCTTACCTTAATGTTGCAGCGCTACCTTAATGTTGTAGCGCTTACCTACCATTGCAGCGCTTTTTAATTTGTTGTAGTGCTTCTATTTGTTGTAGTGGTTTGCGCTTCAAGGCCACCGTACGTACGTGCCCTCTGAGTGCCGTCTTGTTTCCACAGTGTTTAGTACATACAAGAGAATCAGAGAAGAGTAAACCGAAAGGACACTGACTGAGATGTATTCACATTCAGTCTGCAGTGGATAACAAAACACAACCATTCACATCCACACAAAGTCCCACAATACCAAATATCACTGCAGTAATCTATTCAGAGTATGAAGGCAGCATTATATCTGTTTATGAAGACCAAAATTGGTGGTGTGTGCACGATGACTAGCAGGTCAAAGAGTGGTGTGTGTGCACGATGACTAGCAGGTCAAAGAGTGGTGTGTCCCGGGCTGTTGTTTGTTGTCCTCTCACCGGTGGACTTTGTTACCGTGGCTTCGTCTCATTTGAGGAATAGGAATGACCATAGCAAAGAAGCTCATCTGTAATGTGATAATGAGGTACAATAATGTGTTTTTTGTACACGCAGTAACTTTTGATAGCCCCTCTCAGAATGTGTTACTGTGCACAAGTATTTGTATTTGCATCATCATCGAGCGGCCTGTATCAGCACACATATGTGGTGGGTGAAAGCGGTGCAGGGTTAATCATTGTCATCAGTGGTCAGTGGCGAGCACCTGAGACTGACAGTGTTCTTGCAACCTGTTGTTCCACTCTCCTGTATGATCGATGCACGTCTATTGTAAAGCCCCTACTCTTAAAGTCTTGTACTGAGAATGCATGCTGACCTGAGAAATTGCTACACGCATGATTCTTTGGATTCTGAAGGAGCGTCTTTGGTGGGAGGCGAAATGGATTCAAGCGTTTCTTACAAGTCCAGCTGACCTTCAGCACAGAGTTGGACGACCTGGATAACTCTTGACAGACTCTAAATACCTCGTTCTCCAACAGAAATACACAATCATGAGAATTAGGACCCCCTGTACAGTGTTTCCGACTTTAACACAGATGCTTTTTTTTTTAATGAGCCCTCAATTTCTTTCAGAAATGCTGTTGTCAATATTTTTATCCCACCAGTTTATGTAGGGTAGCTCACTGGCTTATTTTCTTTGACCAATGCAATCAGATCAAAATGGAAAAAGAACTGTGAAACATGTTCTGGTCAGTTATGAGACACTTGCCAAATAATTCTCTCGATCTCTTTGGTCAACATGAATAATGCAGAACCACGCTGTCCTCTGTAACCAAGTAACAAGCAATAAAACATAGATAGAGAATATAAATACCGGTAATTAGTATTTGCAGGCCTCTGTTATACAGTAGTGTGTATGAATTTTATCCTGGCCTGTGAGATAAAACTGTTCTCCATATCAGCTGCTGACCAAGGTTGAAAAAGACAGAAGTAGGGCCCTTATCTAGGACAGCAACCTTTGAGACTGCTGCAACACTTTGATTCAGCATCCTCGATGAGCACCGACCGACATTATGGCCATTTGAATTGTTATTGACAGCAATTCGGAGCTGGCGAAGGGAATTGCTAAAGCTGCATGCTTTGTGAAACTGTAAAAGGCAATTTGCTCACTCACTTCTTATCATGAGCAACAGAAACATTTTGAGCTGATGAAGCCAAATCAAAGCATTTCACAGATTTAGGTTTCATTCATTGGTAATACTTTGGCTGACTTCTTTTGTATAAAATCTTCAACAGATAAGAGAAACTGCTGCACTGCTAGATTTTACCTTGAGATGGACCGCAAGCATAATGTTCGCTCGATTTAAAAGAATACGATTGCTGATCAGAGACAACAATTTGGTTAGAATGAAAATTACAAAGGCCTGAATTAAAGTCTGATTTTTGTTGATGATCAACAACCCACTTTATAATGACCGTAAAAGAGAAAAGCCAGACGGATGTTGTCTAATTGCTTGGAGCTGATAAATATTTGTTCTCAAAACAAAATCCACCATTTCATCAGGCTCCGAGTGAGGTTCAAAGGTCATGTCATTGTTCCAGCTGCCACTATGATGGAGCACTGTTCTCAGACCAGCAGGGGAGGTTATTTCAGCTGGGAGCAACAGTGTGGCGCTTTGTCTCATGCAAAACACACCACATCAGATTGCCATATTCAAGTCTATTTAATGATGCCGGTGTTGTTTTGTAATATCACATCTGCAGAGGTCATTTCTGGATAATACAGATCAAAGCCCTGGTCGTAGAGTGTGCATTGTGGGTTGCCTCACCCTGCTTGGAACTAAAGCAAGAATATTCAGTCTGTACTCAAATAACTTAAATTAATAGAGGAACAGAACCAAGATGACAAAGTGTCACCATGTGATATTTATCCTTTGTCACCGAGATATGGGCTTGGGGTTATGCGGTCTCTTGTGTTTGTTCAGCTTTCCTTATTTGTCCATAAGATAAGACTCTGAATCATTTAAAAATATATACCGGTCTATTTATTCAATATTGCAAAATAAAAAATAAAATAAAAACATTTTGCCAATATAATGAAAACAGTAGAAATTAATAATATCAGGCATGGACTGTGAATGAGCAATTGCATCTGCATCTGATCACAATTCCGATCTGGACGATTGAACCATGTGTTTGAATGTCGGCCCACTGTAATAAACTGCTGCCACTATGATTGTAGGTTTTGTTTGGTGAAAACGGTACTCACATACTCAAAAACACTAACACAGATTCACTTAATCAATGAGTGTCATGTTCAGGAAATCTTGCAAGCTTATGTTTAGCTTTTGTCTTGTGTCTATGTCTATTAGAGACAGTGGTGAGGACAGCCATGATGGACGGCTTAGAGACGGTGGTGAGGACAGCCGTGATGGACGGCTCAGAGACAGTGGCTCTGAGGAAGAGACGGAGGCGGAGCTAGAAGTGGAGATGAAGATGCTGAGGTTCTCCTTGGGAGTGACCAGGTTGGACAGGATTAGAAATGAGACAATAGAAGGGACAGTGAAGGTTAGACGTGTTGGAGACAAGGTCAGAGAGACCAGACTTTGATGGTTTGGACATCGACATGTCAGCATTAGAAAGATTAACGTCACAGCTGATGTATCATATAATCATTGCCAAATGAAAGAATACTTACATCATTCATTCATACATAACAGTCTGCTGAGATTGATCATTAAAAATTCTGCAATTTCCCATGAAGAGGCTGTTTAATTGTTTTGGAACAATCGATTTCTGTTCATTTGGTGTTTTACGTAGATTGGTGCAGGGTTATAATAGTTTTGGATTTTTAATTATAGTTTAGTTTTAGTTAGTTTTGTGAACGGACAATACCGTTTTAGTTAGTTTTCGTGTTCTATTTTAATTATCGTTTTTATTTAGTTCTAGTTAGCGAAAATGTTTTTTCAATTCTAGTTTTTGTTTTTTCGTTAGTTTTCGTTAACTATAATAACCCTGGATTGGTGTTTGTTGGTTGGTTTGACCTCAATTTCAAGGCCAGTTTTGTAATGCCATTGCTAACATTGCCTCAGACAGGATTCACCCTGTTTACAGAAACAAGACGCCCACTACATGACAAATATTAGATTGGAAAGAGTCCTCTGTACCAGAGGCCTTGCATGTTATTTGTTTTTCTAGAATCTAATCAATCATAATATCCCAGTTTGAGACGGATAAAGAAAATATCTTATCTTTTCCGCAACTCCAGTCGTTTCTTTTATTCGACTTAATTGTGTCAATTGTTGTCAGTAATGATCAGAATATGAAAGTGGAGAAAGGTGTTGAATCATAGGGTGCACTTGAATATTACTGTCACCTTGCTAAGCCATGCATCATTCCTTCCCTATTCTGCCCTCTTGTGACTGAAATCCTGAGATATATTTATTTTATATAATCCCACTTTGTGCTCTTTCCTCCAGCACGTAAACATGTGAAAGTCTTCTGCAGGATGGTGAATAAGACTCAAAGCACCAGTTTTAATGAAATACAATATCAAATCCTGATTAAAAGATTACTCTGAGGTCAAGAAATGTGAGGTGTTGTGAGCCAAATCAAAACTATATCACAAAATATCGTCTGGGATATCCTGAATGCCTCACACACAGTGGGTGGTTAAATTCCTAATGATCTATGTGATGGACTTCCTGTTATCAGAGTTATTGACATTAGAACGCTGTCATTGACACGCTTGTAAAATCTGTGATAATGTTGTTATTAACAGAATCACTAATTAACAATATTATGTTTAAGCAGGAGATCGACAGGCGGGTCGGTGCAGCGTCTGCAGCGATGCGGACTCTGCACCGATCCGTCTTGGTGAAGAGGAAGCTGAGCCGAAAGGCAAAGCTCTCCATTTACCGGTCGATCTCCGTTCCTACCCTCACCTGAGGTCACGAGCTTTGGGGGGTGACCCAAAGAACAAGGCCGCGGGTACAAGCGGCTGAAATGAACTTCCTCCGTAGGCTGGCTGGGCTCTCCCTTAGAGATCGGGTGAGAAGCTCAGTCATCCGGGAGGAGCTCGGAGTAGAGCCGTGTCCGGGGGAAGACCCAGGACACGCTGAGAGACCTGGGTCCCCCCCGACCCGGTCCCGGTTGAAAATGGCTGGATGGATGTTTAAAAGCACCAGAAAAACACATTTTGACCTAGATGCCACATATCATGACTGTGAACAGAATACGTACAGTATTTATACGTGGTGTCTATTTGTAATGTTTCTCTGTATTCCATCAAAGAGGGTGGAGAGGCAACGAACAAGGGGAACGCTGAGGCGGAATACTCTCCAGCCAATCGGCAAGGTCAGCTTTTAAATGGAAAACAATATTAATATTTTTCCCATGTTTCTGATGTATACAGTATTTGAAATGCAGTGTCAAAGAAGTGCTGTGTGGGACTCCAAACTGACTATAACTGTAATCATAGATTCATAATAAATGAGAATTTCATTATTGTTTATCAGCGTTTCTTAGTAGTGAACCTTTTTTTTCCCCCTTTCTTGTCTAGACACTACACAGGAATATATTCCAGAAAACTTGTTGGAATCTCAAAATACACAAGACTCAGAAACCAAGAACAAAGAAAAGATCTTTGTATGTGAAATCTGTCAAAAGAGCTTCAGCCGGCACGTGGACACTCACAAAGACCAGTGGCCTTCGGTCTGCAGCCAATGCCCGAGAAAATTCAGGAATATAGCGACGCTTGAGACTCACCGACTGCAGCACGAGCAGGAGAAGCACACGTCCTTCAACTGCCAGCACTGCGAGAAGAATTTCAAAACAAGAATGCGCCTAAAGACTCATCAGGTTGTGCACTCAGACACGAGGCCATTCGCCTGCTCGACCTGTGGGAAGGCCTTCAAAACCAAACGCAGCCTGCGGTCTCACCAGGTCGTGCACACTGTTGAAAAGCCTCACAAGTGCTCTGAGTGCGGGCAGGGTTTCAGGTATGCGTTCACACTGCAGGTGCACAGAAGTTCTCACACGGGTGAGCATCCTTATAAATGCACTGTGTGTGGCAAAATGTTTAACAAGAGGAGATCCTTCAGCAGACACCAGTTGGTCCACAGCGGTCGAAGGTTTGCATGCGAGACGTGTGGAAAGGGCTTCACCTTCCAGAACAACCTGAAGAGACACATTCGCATTCACACGGGTGAGAAACCATACAGATGTCTGGTCTGCGGGCAGGGCTTCATCCAGGACAACAAGCTGAGGTCCCACATGCTCCTGCATGGGGCCTCGAAGTCCTTCATGTGTGACCTGTGTGGAAAGACTTTTCTTTACAACTGCGGCCTGCAGAAACACCAGCAAATAACTCATGTCAAAAGACACTGCAGAAGCACCAAAAGACGAAGCAAAGAGGTCGGCAATTGCCGGGTTATCTGTCGACTGGACAAAACGACAGTGGATCTGACGCCTTTCAGCTGCAAGACCTGCCGCAAGGGTTTCGATTCTGCGAGTTCCTTAAAAAGGCACGAGCCCATCCATACAGGCCAGATGCAATACAGCTGTGACACATGTGGGAGGTCTTTCTTCTACAAAGCTACGTACGACTACCACCAGCGGACCCACACGGGGGCCAGGCCCTTTGCTTGTGACGTTTGTGGAAAGAGGTTCATCATCCCTCGGGCGCTCAAGTCTCACAAGCTGCAGCACTCTGGAGAGAAACCACACAAGTGTGAGCAGTGTGGGAAGGCCTTCAGGATCTACGCCAACTACCTCAGACACTTACGGAGCCACACGGGGGAGAAATCCTACGAGTGCGAAGTGTGCGGCGTGAGGTTCAGGCAACTTGGACACGTAAAGTTTCACATGCAGGTCCACACAAGAGAGAGACCCTATTCCTGCAACAGCTGTGGACTTGGATTTTCAGATTCGTGTCTGCTAAACAGACATAAATGTTCTGAGAAGCTCTAGGAAATGTTGGGTAACACACAATTTCCTGAAGCTGAGCAGTTGTTGATGTATTATTTATACTCTTTAGGTTGATTCAAAGCCTGTATCGCATGAAATAAACTGTGCTGAAATCAGATGCTTGCTTTTGAAGTGTTATCTGTCTTATAATCAAAGTTGTAACTACCACTTAAACTAGATTCACATTCTGCACATCTTATTTTATATATATATTATATATATATTACTCTATTTTAAAGTCTTAATGGTTTTCTGTGGTAAAACTGGACTACATGTGAAAATGCAATACTGTACATTAGTTGTAATTATAAACTTTTTAAGTACCCACATGTATATAGTCAATAGATACATCTTAAAGTTATACCAAAAATAAAAGGTTGCCACATAGATAATAGTTTGTCTGTATTTTTCAGCTGTTTATTTATCCGACAGTATTGGATTATATTTAATCATATGGTCCTTACAAAGTGCAAGAAAAGTAACACAAACTAGAAATGCACTTGGACAGCGCATCCCTCCGCCAAGCAGCTCATTGATAACGTTATTAGTTCAGTAGTTACTCACAGAAATCGCTTTTTTTGGTAATGGCGGTTTTCTTCTGTAGCTAGATGCAACAAATACGTTGGTATTCTCCTGATTCCATCGCGTCGTGGGTACATTTTGGTGTTCGCTGCATGTTCGTACTGTAATTTGTTGCCTTTGCTGTGACAAAAATTCTGTATCCTATTTTTTCATGTTCTTGATCATATCTGGAATTTAGCCGGGATCCGGATCAATCTTTGGTATCTTGTTGATCCAGAAGACATTTAGCATTTATAGTTCATATCGGACCCCTTGAGGACTGTGATTTTTGGTGAGTGATTTGAATGCATATTTTACAAGATATATATATATATATATTAAGCCTCCATTATAAGTAAATGGGAAACTCCAGATCAATCAATCAATCAAAATCTTTATTGCAGACACAATGGTCCAATTAAAAAGCACACATAACATTTACAACATTTACAACGTTTACACAGTAAACACAGTAATCCTATAATAACATCAGGTACCAATGACACCAAATACCTGAGTTAAACTTCACAGCACTTAGGCATGGCTGAGTCAGTGTTCTGATGATGTCATTCCCTGATTCATGCAGCCGACATATAAACCTGTACGCAGGTGTCTCAGCTGAGCATTAAGGGTGTTAACCCCGACACCACAGAACATCTCACTGGCGCCGGACCATCTTGGCTTCCTGAGAAGTATCCGCATGCAGTCATTGTATGCTACCCTCAACTTCTGCATGCTGGCCTGTTTGTACTTGATCCACAAGGGGGCAGTATAGAGTGGCGTACAAAAGGCCCTGAAGAGGGTGACTTTGACCGCTTCAGAGCAAAAACTAAATTTCTTCTTTAGCATGTTAGCCTGCGCATACAGCATCCGCTGCTGTCTATACATGTCATCATCATCTCCCAGCTGGTCATTGATCATGTGATCATCATCCCCCAGCTGGTCATTGATGATGTGACCCAGATATTTAGTTCTGCTGCAGACAGACAGCACTTGCCCTGACAGATAACAGTTTGGGAAGTCCAAACCCTTATCCTCTCTGGTTCTGCAAACCATGACGGCACTCTTCTTGGCATTATACTTTACATCAAACCTGATACCATAGCCAGTGCATATGTCCAGGAGCTGCTGGAAGCCAGCACTGCTCGGTGACAATATGGCCAGGTCGTCAGCATACATGAAGTGATTGATCAAGGTGTCACCAAGCATACAACCAGTGTTACAGCTCTTGAGCTGCACAGAGAGATCATGCATGTAGAAGTTAAAAAGCACCGGCGAAAGAAGCCCACCCTGGCGGACACCGTTCCCCACAGTAAAAGGAGGAGAGACCCCATTACCCCCCCTAACCTGCATGGTCTGATTCGCATACCAATATGCCAGGATTCTAAGGAGACAGTTTGGCACACCTCTCTCCCTCAGCTTCAGGAACAGCTTCCGATGGTTCACACGGTCAAATGCCTTAGAGGCATCGATGAAGCCCACCAATACAGAGGAGTTTATTATGGAGAGAAATTTGTGTCAAAAAGATTTGCAACCGCAAAACGGATTTGCAACCGCAAAACGGATTTGCAACCGCAGAAGAGATTTGCAACCAAAAAAAAGATTTGCAATTATAAGAAAATATTTGCAAACAATGCTATTATTATCTATCAAATATTTTTTTTTTTGCTTGCAAATCTTTTCTGCGGTTGCGAATCCGTTTTGCGGTTGCAAATCTTTTCTGCGGTTGCGAATCCGTTTTGCGGTTGCAAATCTTTTCCGCGGTTGCGAATCTTTTCTGCGGTTGCAAATCTTTTCTGCGGAATCCTCATCCGGGTCCTTTTCTGAACGACGTTCCGCCCCCTCACCGACGTAGGACGCGACACGGTCACCACAACAAATACTAGCAGCCCCGGACGACAGACCATCGGAGGAGTAGGTATGTTTATTCTTCACTTTTCTATTTAGGTATATCTTAACAGCAACCCTATCTGTTTATTTTTATGCAATATGTCGTTAATCCGGTGCTTTTGTCTAACCATGACATTTAGCGTAAACAGACATTAACAAGCATTACCTAGACATGCTAGCAGCTAGCAGCTAGCAGCTAGCGCTATTAGCTTGTCCAGTCTGTGGTACCGTCCGAGCATTAACAAGGACCAGACGACTTAACAGTTTGACTCGGGTTAGTCAACGTTACTGCTACTAGAATAAACGGCTCACTGAGTTAGCTGTCATTATGATTATTGTTTACTCATGAGGAAAACTTCGCATTGTCTTCACAGCAGGATGGAAAACCAGGCTGTCACTAGCTTAGCATCATGGGCTTAGGCTCAGTGTTATTGTGGGGAAATATGAAACACGCCAGCATCTGCTCTACTTAATCATTACTCTGTCTGCAGTGTTAAACAGCTCAAGCATGACAGGAAGAAGTTGTTTGTGATAGATCCGTGTGTCATTCTTTCAATTGTTATATTTAATTATACGAGTGCTCGAACACTTTAGAAATATTAGAATGGATATAACTGATTGCTGGTACAAATATATTAGATATCTTGTTTCTAAAATCATTTGCCATATTTTAGGTTGCTGTAGATGTTTTGTGATGGTATGCATGTAAAATAATTGTGTGTGAGATTTAAAACATTTTATCTCTCTCTCCTTTCTTTAATCGTAGGGTGGGAGGTCTATGGAGATACATTTGGAGTGTAACATGCCAGTACTACAGTGTACTCCATGGATTGGAAGAAGAGGGCTTTATTGACCTGTTGAATGCTGTTCACCTCTTCTGTGTTGGTTATGTCTTCATACCAACACGGGAATCTAATCTACTTTTGTATCAAAGTTTTTGGAATTGAATGTAAAACATCTTCCTAGAATATTCTTTTTGTACAAATTGGATTAAAGAGACATTACATTTGTTTGTATCACAGATGAAAATAAATTCATGTGCCAAGCAGTTTCACTTTTATTTTAGAAAAATCTGCATATACATTTAACAAAACAACTCCTTTTGCAGTTCAGGCAAACAGGAACAAGACTGTCGCATGCAAAATGTCTTAAAACATCCATCGTGGAAGGAACCAGACAATGGACATGCATGACTCTAATTAAACCCTAGCAAAACTTGCAACTTGTTCTCTCTCTGAGAGAAATGGACGCTTGTGGGCCTGCCCAGTCAGTCATCCACTGCATCACCTTGGGAACAGAGGGGGTGTCCCGCCATCCTCATCTTCTGATTGTGCATCTTTAAAAGTAAAGAAAATATAAGTGTCCTGGTATGAAGTGACAAACATACAAAGTTGTATTTTTAAATCAGGTAATTGGTGTGCTTGACATGTGATTTGTTCAGTAAGCAAAAAGGCAAACTACAATAATCATACTGATGAAACGTATTACTGTACTCAATTTATTTTAATTCCCAATTATGAGGCATTTAATCTGTACTTCAAACATCCAAGACATGCCTAATGTAGCGGAAGCTATATTCAACCTCTTTCAAGGACCAGAACTTCTGTGAAATGATTTACATACCTTCAAGTTCAAGGAGCTAATCCTGCAAATATTCAAACATTTTAGACTCCTGCAGGTGCTTCGTTGAACCACGTGGGCTCATCTCTTGGGCCAGATGTGATACAATGTAATGTGAATCCACCTGAGAACAAAGAATTGAAGCCAAAAGGTCAGGAGTAATTAAACATTACCAATAATGTGCCAAAAGTGGCAGTATTAAAACAGATGTAAGGGATGCACTTGTAGCCCCCTTCTATTGGGTTGCAAATAGTGACAGTTAGTTAGAATTGCACTAGTATAACAGTGTTCACTCACCACTTCATAAAGTTCTAGTAGCAGTAACGTTGACTAACCCGAGTCAAACTGTTAAGTCGTCTGGTCCTTGTTAATGCTCGGACGGTACCACAGACTGGACAAGCTAATAGCGCTAGCTGCTAGCTGCTAGCTGCTAGCATGTCTAGGTAATGCTTGTTAATGTCTGTTTACGCTAAATGTCATGGTTAGACAAAAGCACCGGATTAACGACATATTGCATAAAAATGAACAGATATGGTTGCTGTTAAGATATACCTAAATAGAAAAGTGAAGAATAAACATACCTACTCCTCCGATGGTCTGTCGTCCGGGGCTGCTAGTATTTGTTGTGGTGACCGTGTCGCGTCCTACGTCGGTGAGGGGGCGGAACGTCGTTCAGAAAAGGACCCGGATGAGGATTCCGCAGAAAAGATTTGCAACCGCAGAAAAGATTCGCAACCGCGGAAAAGATTTGCAACCGCAAAACGGATTCGCAACCGCAGAAAAGATTTGCAACCGCAAAACGGATTCGCAACCGCAGAAAAGATTTGCAAGCAAAAAAAAAAATATTTGATAGATAATAATAGCATTGTTTGCAAATATTTTCTTATAATTGCAAATCTTTTTTTTGGTTGCAAATCTCTTCTGCGGTTGCAAATCCGTTTTGCGGTTGCAAATCCGTTTTGCGGTTGCAAATCCGTTTTGCGGTTGCAAATCTTTTTGACACAAATTTCTCTCCATAGTTTTTAGCCTTATACATGTCAATCAGAGTTTTGTTATTTTTCATTTCATATCCGGATCACTCTCAAGATTTTATGGGCTCTAAGTTGGCCCATCGTCAGATTTATTTTTCCAACCAGTAGTTTTTCCGTAATCCTGCTGATAAACGAACGCCATCAAAAACATCCTCCTTGGTAGAGCTAATAAAACGTTTTTACGTGCCATTTACAAATATTGGGATGTCAGTCTCATTTCCAAGTACTGTAAATCACTGCTGCCTCACAGCAAGAAGGTCACGGGTTCAAATCCGACTCGTGACCTTTCTGTGAGGAGTTCGCATGTTCTCCCCGTGTCTGCGCGGGTTCTCTCTGGGTGTCGCCTGCCTCTCGCCCGTTGACTGCTGGGATAGGCTCCTCCGCATCCCGGTAACGGACAAAGCGGTTCAGTAAAAGAAAGAGGCCCTGTTCCCTGGCAGTTCCATCCTCAGCATCCTTCTACCGATATAGAAAGCGTTAACCATTATTCGGAAATTAATTTATATTTTCAGTATCGGGTGTAAACTGCACTAATGGGCAATAAGGGAGCACCTCGAATTCCATGGTGAAGCATCTTTGTATTTTTCATTAGTAAGAATTTATTTGATTTGTTACTTTATTCTTAATAAATGTACAAATGATTTGTGATTATACCGATGAAACCGTAGTAAGTTTTTTTAAAGTCCTATATCAATATTTTTTGTTAAAGACCAAGAGACCGTATCCCTCAAACCAAAAGTACGAGCGTCAAAACAGACGTGACGCTGCACTAATACTTCCGGGTACGGTTCATCTTGATATCACCTGGATTAATTATAAATATATTTTTTCTAAAGTAGAGTAAGTATTATATTTCTAATCCTTTCGCAAAGGCTTTTCCCTTTCTGGTCTCTTCATTCTTCTTTGCCTTTAAATATATATATATTTTTTATTATCTTTATGACTCTTGGTGGTAGCTGAAGCGAGTCGAAAGAATATGCTAGTTATAGGTCACACAATATATCCGGCTGATCAGAACATTATTGAATCGACGTGCTTTTATTTTATTATAAATGACCCCGGAAGAGGAAGGAGCGTTGCATGCTGCGAGCGGTACGGCTTCGTTCATTTCCCCGTAGCGACAGTATTGTAGCGCGAGTACTTGCTTCTTATGTTGTAATTATAGTAGAAGGGAAACAGTATTTATAGCTGACGCATGTAATTAGTCAGAATGTCTAGTTTGGAAGCGCAGGTAGGCGCCATTTTGGATATAATGGTCAAAACCACCGTCACAGAAATGACCAAAGTGGCCGCCTGCTTCGATTCAACACATCCAGAAGTATCATCGCGGGAGACGGAAAACCAGCGTCCCCGGAGAGTAAGTGAGAGACAAGCTGTAACATCTTCCATTCCTGGAGCTCCAGGGCCAGCTGGTCGTAGGAATACTGAAGAAGAGCTAGCTAGCCTCTCGAGCTAGCTCCCGACGACCTCTAACCTCAGGCTAGTCGGAAGTAAATACATGTATTAAGCTAATCTCACGTAGCTGTGGTTAATTCTGTACTTGTGTTCATTTTAATATAAACGTTTGTACTGGGGCGTGTCTAAAAGTGGATGTTTGGGGGTTATTTATACGCTTTTATTTCCCACGTTTATATTTACATTTCCATGCGTGACATTGCGAAATGTTTTCAATATTTTCACTCTTGCTCGCATCAATTAAATGAGTTACACAAGCTGACATTCAGAAGAGCAGTTTGGTCTGCTGCAGTGTTCAATAAAAGAATATTACCGCTCTTAATGGAACACAAGGATCTGTAGGTTTCTAAACGTCACTGCCTGCGACATAAACCTCTCTGACGTCACATGTGCGACCTGTGTTTACATTTAGAAGCAGCCTGAATGCCTTCAATACTGTGTTGCCATTAGCAACTGTCCAGGCGCGTTTTGCTTACTTGACTTTATATCTCAGAACTACGTTTAGGAGTTTTATCCTGATTGGATCGGATTTGTGAAATTTTTATTTATTTTAAAACGAGGTCTTATGGCTCAAAATAAATTCTAGTCGGAGGGGTGAAAAAGAAAAAGCAACCCGGCTACGTGTGTCCATGACCAAGGACGGGAACAAAGGACTGTACATGCGTCGTTACGATACTTCCACCTTTGCTCAGCTGTGGGTCACTCTGTGTATTTATTTTTTATTCATCAGCAAACTGATCATTAAAACACTTAATGTTTTTAAATAAATTATAACATGTTCTCATAGCCCAAGTTCATATCTTTACCTCTTTAGTAATACTTGCATGTGAGACGTTCAAACCAGCATTTATTTGTTCAAAAATGATTTAATTACGTCGGTAACTGTTAAGTCTCAAGAATGCAACTGTCCACTGAGACATCTGACGGATTCACTGAGCAGCTCTTTGTTAGAGTGCTTTACTGAAATGTAAAAAGGGTTCTTTTATCAGTACGTAGCATCTGAGAATGTATTTTACTCTATTTATTTATTTTAAATGCCGAAGTGTCAAAAATGGTCACCTTTGTGTTTGTTTACGTCTGTCCAGCAGTGACTTGTGTTGCTCTCTGCAGGTGATCCAGTTCAGCGTCTTCATGACGTCTCTGGCTCGAGAGGCAGTGGAGAAGATCTGCCAGCTTTTCCACGATTGTTCCTCTCTGTTGCAGATGGAAGTATGTTGGTGTTACTATTATAATGTGTTGGTTTTATAGGGCGCTTTTCTGGACACTCAAAGACGCTTTACATTGTGCATTATTCATTTACTCCAACCTTGGTGCTGTTGAAGCTACTGTTGTAGCCACAGCTGCTCCGGGGCAGATACAGCTGCCCTGGGGCAGCAAGGCTGCCAATCTGCACCATCGGCCCTCCAGACCACCACCGAGATTCACTCGCTCACTACATTCACACAGGCAATGTGGGTGAAGTGTCTTGCCCAAGGACATGACAGAGCCGGGAATCGAACCGCCAACCTCTCGATCATAGGGTGACCCACTCAACCAAGATGGATAATGTGCAATTGTAGCTGTTCTTCATTAGAAGAAGCAGATGGTTGCAGAGACCTGGCATACTCAGAGACACAGGGATGAGGAAAACGACAGCAACAGACCCAGATGTTTGTTTTCACCATTCCTTGTATCTATGAAACGAATGATTAGGAGATACACAAACGTATGTGTGTTTGCAGGTGACGCAGGGTGCTGCAGAGACTGAGGGCGTGATGAGGAGACTGGAGGTAGCAGAGTCGGAGCTGAAGCTGGCACTGGAAGGCAGCGCAGGACAGAAGGAGGGCAAGAGACCAGCAGCAAGCGGAGCAGAAGAAGAGGCTGTCCACAGCCAGAGTCACAGAGGTGCTGAGATCATCCTCTTGTCTGCTTTCCCTTCTCAGACATGGACTGGAAAACTGTTTATTATCCATTAATAGACGTGTTGATATCATCTTTGATTCCAGAAGTGCTGTACTTGGATACAATTTATTTGTATTTGATGTTTGTTTAGGGTGCCCTCCTCTACATATTTCAGTGGAAATATTTTACTTTTCTTCGACTCCATTTGTTTGATACTTTGGATACTTGGAACTTTCTGTAACCCTTTTTGCATCGTCAGCCCTTCCATTCATCGTGAATGTTTGTAGCAAAGCAGGGATCAAAGGCATCTTGTAAATGTGTGCTGACTGCTGATGCAGCAGTTTGTCACTGAGGAGTTCAGAAGGTGACGCACTAGCCTGCTTTGTCTCCAAAGACTCGGTCTCTATTGTGTTTATTATGATGAAACCAAGACACTGTCACCATCTTTCTCTTTTCTGCTTTGCAGTTGTTGCTAGTGGAGATGCCGGCGTGAAGAGATCACCTATAGTCCACCTTTGGAAAGGCAGAATTTATGAGGTAAAGTCCTGCCTTGCTTTATGTACATCGGGGGTCCCCAAACTATGGCCCGCCTCCACATTTGGCCCCGCCCCCTGAACAATACCAGAGACCAAAAAAAATGTTTTTTTTTTTTTTTTTTTATTCTTTTCCTTTCCATACGACACGAGTAGCCGGTGGGGGGGTCAATAATGGTATGGGGTGCATTTAAGAGGGGTCATTAATTCAATCTTTAGTTTCCTAAAAATAATATTGATAGTGAAGAATATATTAATATTCTGAAGAAAAGCATTCTTCCTTTCATTTGGGACAATTTTAATGATGATCACATACGACCAGAAAGTTAATGTTCCATGGACTTTTTTACTGTGATGAACCCAGGAAGGGTTATTTAGTTATTATTTATATTATTAATATTGTTGTTATTTATATTATTAATAGTGTTATTATTTATATTATTAATAGTGTTATTATTTATATTAATGGTGTTATTATTTATTTTATTATTTATTTCCTGACTTTTTTTCTGTGAAGAAAGGGTTATTTGGTGACTGTCTGGAAAACAATAAATGTTTAGGCCCCCCTGCCATCGTCACACTTTTCCTGTACAAACTGACCCTCCATCAGAGAAGGGAAACGTTATGTGGCCCCCACAGGACAAAGTTTGGGGACCCCTGATGTAGATGGTTGAAGGGACATCTTTGATGCTGAACTGGGTTTCCTCTTAATCTGTAAAATCTAAATCATCTTTACTTCTTCATATTACATTAAGACTTCAAAAAAGTGAAGGCTCTAAATTGGACGGATTCTTTAAAAGCAGAGATACAACCCCCCCCCCCCCCCCAAAAAGAAAAACCCCTAATCACTTGCATTGCACACCCAGGCAGTGTCATGTTGACAAATGCACTGTCAGACTTCCCATTCCCGTTGTGATCCCACAGTGTTGTGACTAAATCTATCCATGTTCTCATTTCCTCTCAGGACAGCGTCCCACCTCTGGTGATAAAAGAGGAAGGATTGGAGGGATTGGCCAACCAGGCTTCCGTTGATTCTGGTCCGTGCAGAGATGACCCAGACCAGGAAGATTGTGAAGAGCAAGACGACCAGGTTGATTTCACAAATGTCTCATGTCTGTAGCATTAATGTTTATTTATATTAATGAGAGTAATGAAGGACAGTCTGTGTGACACAGATGAACATCATAGCCGGATTTCTGCCCTTTGTCCGATGCATCCTGGGATTGTAGAAAAATATGGTAAAATCAAATACGTAAACAGTAAATGTTCCTCTTAGGTGGAGCCAGAACATCCAGTGGCTGTTGACCCAGGATACTCTGCCAGACGCAAACGTACTGTGAAGTCAAAGACCCATGGAGGCAGAAAGAGGAAGGAGAGCGAGACCCAGCAGCCGCTCAGCTGCAAACACTGCAGGAAGTCCTTCACCAAGTTGCTGCAGCTCAAAGCCCACCAAGCTGTCCACGGGGCGAGTGCAGAGAAGCCGTTCCACTGCGCTCAGTGTGGCCGGGGCTTTTCCTTCCAACGAAGCCTCAAAGCACACATGCTGCTTCATACAGGTTAATGCTCACTTTCATGCTGGACTTCTCCCAAAATCGGTCGTAATGCAGTAGAGTAGAATCCATTCGAGCTTCACGCCAGTCACAGACAGGTTGAGATTCATTGGTCGTGAGATTTGAGTGCCTTAAAACCAAGACAAACAGCATGCAAGTTTTATTTGGAGAGCTTTGGAAGTCTGCTGTTCTTTCAACATGGATTGCTCCCATATTTCAGGTGAGAGGCCACACACCTGTGAGGTCTGCGGGAAGGGTTTCACCCTGAAGCAACTCCTGAGGAACCACCAGCGGCTCCACGCCGAGGACCGCCCATTCCGCTGTGAACAGTGTGGAAGAAGCTTCTACCGAGCCCACGGGCTGAAGATGCATCAGATCGTCCACACGGGAGAGCGGGCCTACAGCTGCCAGTACTGCGACAAAAGCTTCACAATACAAGGCAACTTGCAGCGCCACCTGCGCATTCACACGGGGGAAAAGCCTTTCAAATGCGACGCATGTGGCAAAAGCTTCAACCAGGCAAACACTCTAAAAACCCACCAGCGGACGCACACCGGGGAGCGTCCCTTCAGCTGCGAGACCTGCGGCAAATGTTTCATCCAGAAGAGCGCCTTGAAGATGCACCAGAAGACGTCTCACTCGGGCCAGAATGCGACGGCGTGCGTAGCGTGCAGCGTCGCAGTCGCCTGTGTGGACTCGCTTCGCAAACACCTGCAGTCCCATGCAGCCGCTATTCCGTGTGCATGCGTGATCTGTGGCCGGCAGCTGAACTCCATCACGGAGCTGCGCTCGCACCAGCAGCATCACACTGTGGACCGGCCTCATAACTGTGGGCTCTGTGGGAAGAGCTTTAAGTCGTCGAGCTACGTAAAGATTCACCTGAAGACGCACAGCGGGGAGAGGCCCTTCTCCTGCGACATCTGCAGTCGCATGTTCACGCAGCACAGCAGCCTGAAATCGCATCAGGTTGGTTCCTGTTGATGTTTGTTTACCAACGTTTTTAAATGTCTTTCATTTGTTGATTTGAAGGAACATGTGGCCTAAAAACAAGTGCAGGGCAGACAGAGAAGTTTGAAAGATGTTTGCTTTGAAGAGTAAAAACCTTTACAGATATTTCATACAAGTGTCTGAGAACTGCGTTAACTTGAGGAGAAAATGTAGAATATGGGACCTTTAAGGCAAACTAATTGCAGAATAAAAATTGTGTTCATGGTTATCATTACCATTGATAACATAGTTAATATATCGGGGGGGGGGTCTGAGGAAGTTGTAACAATTTTTGCCAGTTAAGAGAGTCTGACGAAGCGGACATAGAAGTAGAAAACGCCGTCTAGCTTGAACTCCAATGTAATATTTCTACAAATCCTTTTGTGTCGGTGAGAGAAGGATTTATTTTGTCTCCCGTCAGGTGGTCCACTCAGGAGAAAAACCATTCAGTTGCGACACTTGTGGAAAATGCTTCGGCAACATGGGCAATCTGAACAGACACCAGCGCATCCACACTGGGGAGAAGCCATTCACTTGTGATACATGCGGGCGCAGCTTTAACCAGGGCAACAGCCTGAAAGCTCACCAGCAGATACACACTGGGGAGAAACAGTTCATGTGTGACAAGTGTGGGAAGAGTTTCTCCTACCTGAGGAACCTGAAGGACCACAAGTGTTTCTACGTGTGACGCGCCCCGGTAGCAGTGACTAGCGCACGAGTCGCCGTGATTCTGTTCCCTGCTGAGGATCAACATGAGTGGATGGATGATCGTTAGGTGAAAGACGGTGTCCTCGAGAAATGTGGCAGCGATAGACGCATCACGGAAATCGGATAATTGATCAAATCAATTACAACTTTGAGTGGAGGTGGAAGTGTAGACTCATTTACATGCATTTGAATGTATTTGTAAGTCTTTGTGAATGTTTAAGGACATTGCATTAAAATCAGCGTCTAAATTTAAGGGATAAAGTGTGTCCCGTCAAATCAAGCCGTGATGCTCGTCCTACAACAATAATGAATAAGAATGAAAAGAAATTGAAAAGAAATCATTAACTCATGGACATTTACATTTACCATCTAATGAAATGTTTGAGCAAACATTGCAAATAGATGAATAATGATAATTAATAGAATTCATTACATTTCTGACATGTTGTCGAGTAGACATCAAAACATCTTCAGTGTTTGACTGACTTTGCTGCTGATTTAAAATTGTATTCCTGATTTAACCTGTAAAATATAAGACCTTAAAATGACTGTTTTTACTGAATGCTTCTTTTTTTGTTGTTTTTAAATAAAAAATAATGTTCAAGGAATATTTTGGAATTTTATTCGTGGACTGAACAACACACTGATTCTCCTTTCGTTTGTCTTCTGGTTTTGTGTGTGATATTTTTCTTATGCGTGAAATAAAGCTTTTAGGGATGTTTTTTTTGCTCACATCAAACATCAAACACTCTCAACATCGGTCCTCCTGATAATCCGATTTAATTTGCGATGATCCAACACTGACAATCATCAAAATACAAAACCAAGAACACATAATTCGACTTGACTCCGTGTTGTCCTGTGGTGAGGCTTTGCTTTCCAAAAATCAATTGCGCCATTATTTTATATTCCTTAACTCCCAAAATTGCTTTTCAACACAATAGTGAAAAGGTGATTGCATTATTTTAAAAAGAATCTCAACACATGATGCGTTTACAAATCTGTCATCTTCACATTATCCCAGTGCAAATAATCCCTCAATTAACTTTACACAAATCTTTGAATGTATATTCAAACTGTCCATCTTTCCCACATGTTGGGTTCAACCCCATTATAACCCAGCGGAGACAGGAAATGCAAAGGCGAGAAGCAAAGTTTCATAATCGAGGAATTGCAGCTGTGAGAAAAATCAGATATAGTATTTCTCGATGAAATGAAGGTGACGAGCCACTTGCTATTGTGCTGCAGTGATCTCTTAACAACAGGGGAGATTGAACCGCTTGAGAGAGTGGCATATCCTGAGTAAATGATGAGGGAAAAGAAGTCGGAGTGGTGGAGTTGGACAAAGATAGGAAGCACATTGGCTCATCTCTAAGCTTGTGTCTCTGGGTGTTAATCCAGCTGCAGATGGGTGCAATAAGTGGACGGGTGCAGTTCCACAAATTGCCTGACAAATAAATGTCTCTAAGATTTTTTAAGACCTCAAAAGTTCCATTCTCCACTGTCCTCAGCAGGTTTGACTTTAAACTCAATTTCTGGAGGTGTATTAGTCCCTGAAACACGCCAGACTGCAGGTGATCCAGTTTGTTGCCGTCCATGTTGAGTTCGGTCAACTTTGAAAGACCGACAAAGAGCCGAGGGTGAATCCTGCCCAGGCGGTTGTCGTGAAGCAGAAGCTTGTGAAGCTTGTGGAGATGAGAGAAGGCGTTTAAGGGGATGTCATGGAGCCGATTGGCGCCCAAATGAAGCCTTTTAAGGTGGGTTAACCCTTCGAAGGTATCGGGAGACAATCGTAAGAGGCGGTTTTTGTCCAGAGCCAGCCGAGTGAGACTTGTTAGATTCACAAATAGCCTTGCAGGAAGGTAACCTAAGTGGTTCCCATCGAGTAGTAACTCGTTCAAACCGACAAGGTCTCGGAAATGGTCTGGGTGCAGGGAGGAGACTTGGTTGCGAGAGAGTCTCAGTGAATGTAGTTTCGCTAAACCATGGAAGACTGAGGAATGTACCGACCTGATGTTGTTGTCACTGAGATGGATTTCCCGGAGTTTCCTCATCTTATGGAAAACACCTTTGCGAAGGCGCCTCAGCGCATTGCCGTTCAAGTACAGGTTCTGCAGCGAATTGAGTTTGTCGAACAGCGCAGGACGGAGCTCCTGGAGGCCGGTGTTGGAAAGCTGCAGCTCGACGAGTCTGGACAGCGCATCAAATACTCCGACTTCGGTCAGAGAGATCTGATTGCGGTCCAACTGCAGCTCGTGCAGGTTGTGCAGGCTGCCGAATACGTCCTGAGGGAGCGACGTTAGCCTGTTCCCGTACAAATCGAGCACCTCGAGGCTGCTCAGATCCTCAAAGACCTTTGAGGGAAGATCCTCTATGAGGTTGAGACTGATGTCCAGTTCACTCAGCAGGGTCAGACCTCTCAGGGTCCCCTCGGGCAGAGCGGTCAGCTGGTTGTTGCTCAAGTCGAGATGAAGCAACCAATTCAGTGAAGAGAAGCAGTCTTCTGGAAGGCTGGCCAGGCTGTTCATCTGGAGAAAGAGATGCTTGAGCCCGTTTGTGTCTCTCATGGCCTCGGCTGGGACAGTAACTAGCATGTTGCCGCTCAGGTCGAGGTGTTGCAGACCCGTTGCTCCTCTGAAGCTGGCCTTATCCAGACCTATGATTCTGTTGTTGGACACAACAAGTTTCTCTAATGCGCTTGAGTTCTGGAACACTCCTTCCTCGATCTTTGTTAGATTATTGTCGGTCAGGTAGAGCTCCAACAGGTTGAAGGCTCCTTCCAATACGCCAACCTGCAACGCCTGCATCTGGTTGAAGTTCATATACAGTTTCTTCATGTTAAATAATCCCCGGAGGAATCCGGTTGGTAGATATTTAATTTGGTTCTCGCTGAGGTCCAGTAAGGAGAGAGCAGGGCAGTTTCGGAACTGGTCCGGGTAGAGAAAGGTCAGGCCATTGGCACGGAGGAAGAGCTGAGTCAGCTTTGTCATATTGGGCCACAGAGGGTTGGCAGATAAGAAGACATTCATTTGATTCTTTGTCAGATCCAGGACCTTAGAGAATATTCAGGAAGGAGAGAAGTCTGTATATTAAATTCTGAATACACTTTAAAAAAATATTTTCACTTAATTAGTGAGATTTAGTTTTTATTGTCCTTTATCCTCTAAAAATTGTCATTATGGTGGTTCTGCCCTATTTTCTTGTAGTTTAACGTGGGACTTTCCTGCTGCAGGAGTCTCTGATTGGCCACAGTTCATCATTTTCAAAAACATCACGCAAAGTACAACTTTCTGGTTGCTGTGTGTTTCATACCTGCAGCCGCTCCAGCCCACGTTTAGGTATTTCCTGTATCTCGTTGTATGACATGTACAGCTTGTCTGTGCCGTCTGGTACGGCGGGGATCTGGTGCAGTCCTGTTCCCTGACACGCAACGACAGGCGTGTTGTTGAAACACTGGCAAGTCGGAGGACAGACCCTACCAGCCCACAGGGAAAGGTTCAGGGAGGCCAGGATCACGAGTCCAAGCATGGCTGAAAACAAAGATGGAGCATGGAGGGTGCAATGTGGTGGTAATATCACAAACTCGCTTTGGTTTAGTGCAACAATATCTGAAAAATAACTGAGTAAAGTAGAAAATGTAAGTTCCGTTAAAACTGCTAAAGTTTGTTATAATAATATATGTTTTCTCTATGCCCAGGCAGTATTCTCTTAAAGCGTTTTTACCTAATTATATTGTGAATAGGCTTTATGTTCTTCAGAAATAAACGTTATAGTCCAGAAGGAGAACAGTTTAAGAGTACATACATTATTGCTGAGTTTCTTTTTATACTGACCACTGAAACAACTGTTATTTGTAGCAAGTAATGTATTTAGAATTCAATTACCTTAAAAACGAGTACTTTTAAATGGCTCAGTGTTATTTAATAATGCATTTACTTGTTTTTCTTTGCTGGACAGTTGTAATCTCTGTAAAGTCAGACTTACCGCTGATGAAGTTGTAGCAGTGTTTCGCACAACGCTGAACCTGCAGACTGTCTTTGCACTTTGCTCTGTGTTTGCAGTGGATTTGCAGTGGATTATGAAGGTTATGGAATCATCTTTCTTTGAATTGCTCACCACAGTTTCTACTGAAACAGGTGAAACGTTCCCCCAGTGCACATTGACAAACCACATCAATAGACATGTTTTTAAAAAAAATGGTCGCACACACGCCAACACAGAGACACGTTCTGTAACTCGAGAACGGGGGCGCTGCATCCCACGCTGAAAATCGTTTCACCCAATGCATTGCGAACACGGTGATTTCACATTAATGGCGTCACCTTAAGTGCATGTTCCTCATACCAGTGGTGTTGTTAGGCTTATTTTAGGGTGGCTTCAGCCCCCCTAAAATATCGGGTGGCTTCAGCCCCCCTAAAATATCCTTAAGCCCCCCTAAATAATTTGGGGTTGTTTTATATAAAAAAAAGAATTAATTTTGTTCAGTGTGCAAAAAATGCAGACAAATTCAATTAATGCCGCCAGAATTTGAGTTTAAATAAACATATAAACATTCTGTTACTGTTTAAACATTTTTGTTGTTGTACTGTATACTTTATTATTCAGTCTGCTTTTTTAATAATTTCTCAGTCCTTGTTAGCCGTTTGTGAGGTTTTGTGCTCGTACGCTACATTTGTTCACACCCTGGGCATCTCCTGGGGGCTAAGCCCCCCCCTGTCCTGAAAACCTAGTGACGCCCCTGCCTCATACTAAATAAAGTTAAGCTGAACAATGTCATCAGTAATTATTAAAATGTGTTTTTTAAACAAATCTAAATCAGGTAGGATATGTTTTTTCCAAAAACAAAATGGAAATAATATTTTATATGTACACGAGATGTGGGAGAAAGTAGCCCGTATCGTATCGCATTGGACAAAGGGACAGTGGGCAAGTGGAAAACCGCTTGCTCTCTATCTGTGGCTGGAAGAATATCACAGCCTATTTATAACAGTGCAAGTCAAACTCATCGCTTTCATGTCTGTAAGACGCTTACGACAGATGCTGAAGAAATGTAATGGGAAGGTAATAACAGTAGAACGTCCACTTTGATCCGAGGTGAGGCACTGGAGGAACAGGAAGCTTCGGCGTTAAAAGTACTGCATATGTGAAGGATACCACTAAATGCCAATACAAAAACTATTACCACGAAACGCCTGAAAGCAGAAAAAATGAAAACATATTTCATCTTCTTCAAGTGAGATAGTTACATTTACACACGTGGACAGAAAAAAGAAGAGAAAGTAACATTATTCACTGGTTTTTAAATTTAAATTAACTTTTTCTTTATTTACCTGACATATATTTAGTTGTTCATTTACATATATATCATACAAAATAGACACCATCTAGACATGAGTCTGCTTATTTCACTGTATTCCTCTTCCCACACGGTTTACTTCTGAATGGATTTGAGCGTAACTCAGCGAGGGCTTGTGTGCGCTGCCGTTGTTGTGTCTTCATGAGGACCACTTCTGTTTTAGAAGTGGTCTTTGGAATGTGCGTTTGTCTGTCCCTAAGACCCTCACACATGTTAAAGCGCACAAATATGCGCGTGTGTGTTGATGGCCTCAGGCTCAACACGCAAGCTACAGGCTGGATCAATTGTTGCTGACGTGCTCGGAGAAGGACAAATCACTAGCTGCACACACACACACACACACACACACACACACACGTGTCACCAAATATAGAGAAAAGTCAAGCAGACCCACCCCTTTCTCTTTTCCATATCCCATTAGATGTATTGACAATTCCACATTCAGTGCCCCCCCCCCATAGGTTTATACCCAGCTGACCGGACAGTCTCTCCTCTCCATGGAGATAATTATCTGCTGCTCCGCTTGTTCTTTCCAACATTGATTCTCTTTCAGCAGCAGACTCTGCTCTCCTGCTACATTTCATTCTCTGCCTCTGTCCTCTGAGAGATGACAGCGATTCTTCTGTTGTGTTGTTTACCGACTTGTTTCGGTGTCGGGCTCTCAAACGGAAAGGATTCAAGTCACTGACAGTCTCCGTTACGACTGGGAAGGAGGATGAGGCCCTGGATTCGTTCCAACAGGTCCAGATCAGTCCAGGTAAGACTTGGACGTTCATGAATCCAAGTATTGTAAGTATCTTTGCCATTAACCTTGTTTTGATTTTTTTTGTGTATGATGTGACCTTTTTAACTTTTATACCATAGTTTCTTGTAAATGTAACAAAAAAAATGATGGTCACATTTATATGTATATGTAACTGCAAGGTAATTGTATTGCAGTTATTTTTTACTTGCCCAGTGTCCCTGTAGTAGATAAAATTAAGAAAATTGTATGGTGTCCAATTTAGATTTACATTGCTTCATATTCCTAAAATGAGCATTTATAGCAGCGAAAATTGTTTTACTTGGCTTCACCGCTTTTAAACAAAACAAACAATTAAATGAAGGCATTAGCATTTTTATTTGCATCTTTTTTTCCGATATCTGTTTCGGTAAAAATGACAAAATGTGTTAAATACCACTGTTAATGTTTAAAACTGTTGTTGTTTTAACTGTAATGCTGCAGCCAACAAAGACTGATGAGGCAAAGGCAGATTTCCTGCAAAGTGCTGCTCAAAAACTTGTGGTAAAATAACAGCGCTCTCTCTCGTTCTATCACACACACACACACACACACGTGTCCTTAGTGTATGTGTGTGTGTGTGTGGGGGGGGGGGGGTAAAACTGTTAGAAATATTTAAATTCTGTCCACAAACCACATATGAGAGGAAATCTCTACTCTTATATTTTTCTGTACCACAAGGCGGCAACAAATCCTATAAGGTGCTGGGTTAGGGTTAGGAGGAACGTTTTGATAAACTTGGTGGTGACCATATCCGGGGAATTTCTTTCATATCTCTGTGGAATTGTTGAGTTAAAAGCAATAATTACGACTTGAAAAAATTAGCTACGAGTTCCGTTACAGTTTTCAGATCGCAGATTTTTGTGGAGAACTTGAAGGCAGCATTAATGAAGGGGAGGACAGAGAGAGCACGCGCCTGAGTGCGCGGGCGCGGCCAGCAACGCAGCAGCGCGAGCCCTGACGTCACGTCTCTCTGCCCCCGCCCTCTTTCCCTTGTCACTGGGTTTTTGTTTTCTTTCATCTGCTGCACAGAAACAAATGTTATGTTTCCGGTATTTATCCTCACGTTCCGCCGCGGCTCGTCCGCCGCCAGCGACTTTTCATTCACCGCGAACCGACTCGAATGAAAGGAGCGAAGGGCGGGTTCGACCGAAGAGGAGCGGCGGGCGACCGAGAAGCGCCGCGTCCGCGTCTTTCTTTAAACGCAACGCTAATTACCGGTAACATATACCGCAGGTCCGCGGCTCGTGAGGCGGTCTTTGTCCCGCGTCGGTGACCGGTTCTCCGTAGAAGCCACCGCTTAGGCGTTAGCCAGAAACCTGTTCCTAGCTAGCTAGCAGGGAAGCCGAACCCCCGCGGTGGTCACGGAGACCACGGCCCGGTTGTCTTTCATTTTCATCAGGAGAAATGTTACTGAAAGTACGGTTCGGATAAGGGTTGTTTTATCACGGGTCAGTTCGGTACGGTGGCCGCTCAGGGACCGGGGAGTGAGAAGCGGAGCGGGTGGGAGGGGGCTTCCTCTGGGCTTCTCTTCAGGTGCAGCCGGTCTGCTAGCAGTAAAACTAGCCTCGTAGCTCAGCGACTCGTTATTACACCCAGTGTTATTACATCCGGTGTGTAATAACGACCCGGGCTGTGAAGATGAAGACTCTCTGAGAACGGAAGCTCTGAGACCCGGTGTGATCGGAGACCAGGCTCCTCTCGAGGACTCTTAAACCAACGAGCCGCTTTTTATTTTTGTTTTTATTTTTACCGTGGACGGAGATGTCTTTACGCGCTGCCCTGCCTGGGAACGAGCGGAACGCGGAGCACGTAAGTAGATCAAACACGCGATGGCTGTTTATCACACTGACCCCTATCGGTAGGGTGAGGTTACCGTTAGATTACAGGTTACACACCCGGCCTGCCCCCCCCTTCCACACCCAGCCTGCCCCCCACCCAGCCCCTTCCACACCCAGCCTGCCCCCCACCCAGCCCCTTCCACACCCAGCCTGCCCCCCACCCAGCCCCTTCCACACCCGGCCTGCCCCCCACCCAGCCCCCTCCACACCCGGCCTGCCCCCCCACCCAGCCCCTTCCACACCCGGCCTGCCCCCCAACCAGCCCCTTCCACAACCGGCCTGCCCCCCCACCCGGCATGCCCCCCACCCAGCCCCTTCCACACCCGGCCTGCCCCCCCACCCAGCCCCTTCCACACCCGGCCTGCCCCCCCAACCAGCCCCTTCCACAACCGGCCTGCCCCCCCACCCGGCATGCCCCCCACCCAGCCCCTTCCACACCCGGCCTGCCCCCCCAACCAGCCCCTTCCACAACCGGCCTGCCCCCCCACCCGGCATGCCCCCCACCCAGCCCCTTCCACACCCGGCCTGCCCCCCACCCGGCCCTCCACGCTCAGGGAGACCCCGGCATCATAGTAACATCTGCTGCGTCAGGCTAGCCCGTCTGTCCTGCTGACAGTTCTCTGCGTCTGTCTGGATTTTGAGGAGACGAGAGACGAGGTGGATTTATTTATTTTCTGGGAAAGCGTTTGTGACATTTTGAGCCCCACTCGGACGCACCTTAAGCAAACATTGATCAGTAATGCAGCCGTACCGAGGATCCCCACCTTTATCTCAAGGGCACCTTTCGGGGGGGGGGGGGGTCCTTTGACAGCCCAAGGCAGCAGCTACACTGCCGTTCATGTTTCTATTGGATGCCTGTACCTTACAGCAGCCCTTCTGAGTCCCGTGTTTGGATATTGCGTAAACGTCTTGTGACAAACGGTACAGCGAGCCATCAGTAGTGCTGATTCATGGCTAGCTGATTTCTTTGCTTTACCTTTTCCCATAATGCTGAATTTACTGTTTGGTGCAATATTGCAATGGAGTGGCTACTTTTCTTGAGGCTTTAACCCCCCCCCCCTTTGCACTGTAGGTGTGGGTGAGTGCTTGTGTGCACATGTACAGTCAGTCTGTGTCACACTGCAGGGCGTTTGTGTTTCCCAATGCAAGAGAAAGATTACCGGAAAGATTGGAAGCAGACTTTCTTCCCAAAGCTGGCAGCCGCCTCTCATGTCTGACAGAAACAGGCCAGAAGCAGTCATGGATCGTTCCATGCTTCTGCTGACATGTTATGTTCTGTACCCCCCCCCCCCCCCCCCCCCCCACACCATCTTAAAGCAACTGTAATTTGCTTTACCGTTGCAACAGTAGCCTAAAGGTCAGACAGCTTGGCCATCTGCAGGGACATTTCCATCTTTAATCCCAGTAGAGGTGATTGAGTTACTTTAACGGACACTATTTAGGTGCCCATGAGCAACCCGCAGCACTGAATGGATTCTGTGGTGGTGGTGCTGAGAAACCTCCAATGAATGAATGAATGAAGAAGATGTAAGAAGTGTCAAATCTTAACATTTGCATTCTCTGTAAAAACCAAATTGGATCCATAGTGGTTTTGTTTTAGGCTGACTGAGCGAAACGACGGAGCTGCTGCCGCTGCCGACTCCTGCAGGCTCCGCAGGATGATTGATTCTTACTTCGATGTACCGGCTCCTCTTCATGAGGCGGTTATTGGCCGTTTCCTTGAGTGCAGCATTCTGCACCAACGTGAGGTCATGTTTAGTGTCCCGATGAGGTTTGTGGACACTCTTGACTACTAGTATGAATTGGATAATGTACGAGGATCACCGAGAAGCGTTCTATAATGTCTACCAGCTGTTCTTCATGCTTGATGAGGCTGGTGGTAACCAAGGTGGTAACTAAGGTGCTTGCGTGACGCCTGCTCAACCGACCCTGTTCACGTCGCGCTTCAGCAACAGTTCATTTGTAGACATTTCACCCCCAGACTGTTTGTGAGCGCCTCTTAATCACACGTCAAAGTCAGTCAACTCGTCACGCTGTGTGTCGTATGATAATCAGTAGCCGGCCCACATAGAAATGACAAAGAAATACCATGATGATGACGTGACAACAGAGGACTCCATATGCAAGGTGGTTCATTTCTTCATTCACATGCATTCTGTCTCCATCGAAAATGTAGTGGGCATTCAAAATGAACAGTAAACTCAAATAATGAGCAAAACTCTTCATCTGTTAAATTTTGTAGTGTAAATATATATTTTCAGTTCATTAAACCACAACATCCTCACAGGACTATTCAACGAAATACTCGGCCAACAATCATCTTCGACCTTTAATCACACAAAGATGTAAATCACGCGAGTTTAAGTCAAAGGTGTTTTTATTCAGTTCAACATTTTCTCGCCGTTTTTGTAATGTTGTTTTGTAAAATCCTGCAGGTCTGCTTGCACTCGAAATTCTTTCGTCGAAGCAGAGAGGTAAATGAAAATCATGCAGGTGCAAATGATCAGACGCAAGCCATAAGTGAGTGTGTGGTGGATAAAGGGATGACTAGCTGGATTGACATGCAATGCGTATGTAACCGCCGTGTTGTTTACCTGCCAGCTATTATGTAACGCTGCTCAAGGATAGCCAGCAACCGGCGCTAAACAGGTGGCGTTTTCTAGATACCAGGCTTCCGTGTGAAGAATGGCACGGATCACAGAACCCCTGTTGACTGGCAAACACACACACACACACACACACACACGGACGGGCGGGCGGGCGGATGTGTTGTCACACGGACACACAGTACCAAAAAAGAACTGGCAGACGAGCACAAAGGCCAGCCAGACGCTCGCACCCAGCACACAGTTCTGTTGTCTTCATTGTGTAATGGGGCTCCTCTGCTGTTGGCCTCTCGGGAGTCGGCTCAGTGTGCCTCCCGTCAAGCCGGAGCGCCTGCAGTTTCATCATGCAGGTACATTCATTTATTTCGGTGAGGAATAACCTGGCAGTTTATGAAACTGTTCAATGTGTTTTGTTAAAATGTCAGTCTCTGCTGTTAAACAAGCGTGTTAGCTTAGCTTGTTCGGCTTTGATCAGACGTACTTTCCATGGCCCCGTTTTCCGGTGAGCTGCAGGTATCGTTGTCGACGCTGTGGCGCCCACCATTCGGTTCATCTCTACAGAATTGGCGTTTGTTCAACTTGTCCACATCAGTATGCATATTAGGAATGTTGTTGTGACCCTATATCGTGAGGACATTTTTTAGGACACTCATTCGGCCTGAGCACGGCCCCGTGCCCAATGATCTGCTGAGTATTGTGGCAGATTTCCACAACGAGAGCGCTTGTCTGTGTGTTTCTTTGTATTTCCGGCATGCGCTATCCAGCCTGTGGAATCAGGTACACTTTGCCCACTTTAGTAAAGTCAGACTGGGTGAGGGAGGCCGACTGAGTTTCTGCGAAATACCTTTGGTACTAATTTGGTATTTGGTTTATTCAGCAGTAAAAACAACACAACTCAGCCTGCCCCAGTGAAATGTACTGTACGGTACATACAGTACTCCTACACTGTCCACATAGTACTCTGTATACTGTATATCTGAGACAAGACAAAAATGAGTCTGACTCACAGCGTGACCAACGATTATGGCAAGAATATGAATAAGTCGGGCACAAGCTGAAGAATATTTATCTGCTTTGGTCACAAATGTTCTGTAATGGGAAACAGAAACCGTGTCAGTAAACGCAGAAGAACCGTCATGATTTTTATTTTATACGTGATTTGTGTTGCTTAAGATGACGTTACGATGAGGTTACTCATGTTCTATTTCAGCAGCATCTAATAGAAAGCTAATTGATGCTGACAAGCATTATTCCATAGTAATTTATTCCAAATGATTATTCTTAGTGATATTCATTCCCACATATCCTGCCAATCGATGGTCATGAAAAAATGTCCTCCGCAAATGATTAGTTCATTATGTTGCTAAGACTGCGTAGAATGTTTCTGAATGTCTAGCATTAAAGACTGGAGCACATTGTGTTCATGAACACTCAGCACAGCCGGCTAATAGCGTTTAGCACATTTTAAACATCTACTTGGACTTAAATGCTACATGCCATTTGAAAGCATTCCTCGGACTAGGACCGACTGGCAGCTGATGGCGTTTCGGCTCCAGAGGATCCGATAACCTGTTTTCCACGGTTGCTGACATGTTTCTCTGGCAGCTCCCTCTTCCTTATCAAACATGAAAGGAAATGTTTGCTAACTGTTGTGCGTCGACATGGGAGACGTCCGCTGTCATCACCGTGACATCTCTGTCCCCAGGACAGGAAGTGACACAGGTTAAGTTCATGCCACTTCCTGCTGCATTGAAACATACAGCAGGAAGGATGCTAACGGATGACTGAAATGGGATACGTTGACACAGCACGGTCCTGAGTTATTGACACATTTAAAGCTTTAGCACAGGGGTCCCCAAACTACGGCCCGCCTCCACATTTGGCCCGGCCCCCTGAACAATACCAGAGACAAAAAAAATAAAATAAAGATTGACCCTGGCCCCCCATCAGAGAAAGGAAAAGGTTTGGGGACCCCTGGGATAAAGTCTAGTTGCATCTTCACATCTTCCTCTCAACTGGTTGCAGTTCAGCTGTACAGCATCCCACCTTCAAATATTGAGGTTTTATTTTGTGGCATGCCATCCTTCCCATTGGAATGCCAAGCCCAAATTAATCTGGCATTACATTTTCATCAATCAAATCCTTTAAACTAAAAATCCACTTACTGACACCATGTATGATGTCACTTTCGAGAATAAATGTAGACAAATAGGTTTAAAAAAGGTATCATGTGACTAGCATGGACCAATCATCAAAGATGTTTGATGTTTTTTCCACTTCGTGGTTTTTGTGTTTCTGTTTGGAATAAATCTGTAAGAATAAAAAATGAAAGGAAATAAAATGTATTATTATTATTATTATTATTATAATTATACAGACAATCAACAAATATCACAAACATTAACAATAACAGGTAAACATTATACTTAGTGCACTGGGATATTGTCAGAAAGGGAAAAAGGTAGGCTAGATGAGTTGGAACACCAAAACATGTCAAATTGTGAAATTGGTCGCAAACTAGGCCGTTCACACCAGGACTTGCTAGAAGATACTATAAAACATCTTCTGGTCGACCACAAGGATTAGTGATCTTGTGAAAACGCAAGCTTTTTAGTGAAATTAAATATAAAATAAAGAATTTGAAAGCAAAGGTGAATGATTTACGTCTCGAAATACACCCTCAAACAATAAACAGGTTTATAAATCATTCTGATTTAATCAGCTTTCTTTAAACCCCATAATAATAGAAAAAACAAAAGTGATCAAATTGACTTTGGGGTGGAAAATGTGAAAAATGGTAGAAACTGGTCAAAAATAATATTTAACTCCAAGAAAAAGTTCAATTTCGATAGCCCTGACGGCTACGAACACTATTGGCATGGTTGCATGGTTGCCAATAGTGTGCCAACACATGCAGCCGGTGGGGGAATCAGTAATGGTATGGGGTGTATTTAAGAGGGTCATTAATTCAATCTTTTGTTTCCTAAAAATAATATTGATAGTCGAGAATATATTAATATTCTGAAGAAAAGCATTGCTTTTTTGGTTTGGGCCAATTTGAATGATGATCGCATATGACCAGAAAGTTCATGTTCCATGGACTTTTTTTCTGTGACAAACACAGAGAGGGTTATTTGGTTATTATTTATTTTATTAATAGTGTTATTTATTTTATTAATAGTGTTATTTATTAATAGTGTTATTATTTATTTAATAATAGGGTTATTTATTGAATTGATAGGTTATTTATTTAATTAATAAGGTCATTATTTATTTCCTGACTTTTCTTCTGTGAAGAACCCAGAGAGGGTTATTGTATTTAATTAATAGGGTTATTATTTATTTAATCAATAAGGTCATTATTTATTTCCTGACTTTTCTTCTGTGAAGAACCCAGAGAGGGTTATTGTATTTAATTAATAGGGTTATTATTTATTTAATCAATAAGGTCATTATTTATTTCCTGACTTTTCTTCTGTGAAGAACCCAGAGAGGGTTATTGTATTTAATAAATAGGGTTATTATTTATTTCCCGACTTATTTTTCCTGTGTAGAGCAATATATTTTTACGTTAGCTGCGATCGTCACACTTTTTCTGTTAACGAACCATTCTGGATCTGATCCAGATGAAAGTAGGTGGTAAAATGGAGGCCCCCACCCTACATGACTTTGTCAAATCCCATAAACATTATTGATCAATAATCAACCGAGCTATTGAACACATTTTGAAGCTCCATTGACTGCAATGTTATGGAAAACGTCAAACTGATTCATAATCCAGGATCCCTTCTGGATTTTCACCAAAATTGAATTTCTTGGAAATGTCATCCAGATCTGTCCCGAACGGTTTGAGTTATTTCGCTATCAGACGGACAGACGGACTGACAAACGCCGGCAATGACGTAACCTCTGTCTCGGCGGAGCCAATAAACGGGCAAGCAGAGACACAGAAGAAGGAACACACAACACATCATCAACACCAGCTGCTCTAATCACACAATACTATCTTCTACTGGCTCTATTAAACATGTTTAGGACCATTATCTTATGACCTTTTAGAATAGGTACCAATGGAAACAGTCCTTGTGTGAAACTGTGCTTGTGTTGAGCGGCCCTTGAGGAGTTATGCAATCCCTCTGCTTGGGACCAATGTCACACATCCTGTCTTTACTCAATACTAAACCACAACCCAAGCAGCCTGAAGCGGTAGCAAATCTCCCTCAGGGCGTGGCTCATTGACTGGAAACATTTGTTCTTTGTCAAACGGTGTCTTGACGTGGATTGAGACGAGAGAATCATTGAATCCAATGTTGATTTGCTGTCACTCGATGGAAAGGGTTTATTTTTCAACGTCACTATGATAATGACGACAATGCTGCTGTTACGGGTTAATGTCGGAGCCAGCTGAGTCACCTGGTAAATGACGCAGCCCGTCACTCCTGATGACACAAGAATTTAAAGGAACAAAATGTCAGTCTTCCGTGTTTAATGAGTGACGGTGTTGCATAGTAAGTTGATGTAGTTGGACTTTCCCGAAATAGATTTTGGGCTGTTGATAGGTCTTTATAAACATTACAAACCTCAAGTTCTACCCTGACGTCAACTCATTTTGCTATAGTTGTAGTCACGATGGCAATGAAATTGTCATTTGTAATTCTTGGGGAAAATACTTGGGGAAAATTCCGCATTATGGTTAGCGATCGTGCACGTCTGTAAATGTTGCCTACGAATATGGCCCGCCGGCGTTGCATTGTGGGATATTTTTACGAAAAGGACGAACCCCTCTATTGATGTGAGGTGAAAATGAATCGTCATATGAGACAAAAGAGGGCGGGCCCCGGCTCAGAGACGAGAACAGAGGCAAGGGAGGCAAATTGATTGGTCTGGGGGAAGGGATGAGGCAGGAGAAAGAGAGCGGGGTGAACAAATGGGGGGGGGGGGGGGGGGGGGGTGACGAGGACGTGAAAATGAAGATGATGGAATACATTTTATGTGATTTTTTTCCAGTTCCATTGGTCGGATTCCATTCAGAGCTTCATCAGTGTGTGGCCTGAGGCGGTCATCTTCACGTTGACATGTTGAGGAAGAGTTGATTTTCCTTTTCTGGTTTATCGAGTTGCACTGCATGTAAATGTACTTCAGTGGCTTTGTCTCAGACTGAATGCCGTCTACTTCCCTCTGCATCAGTCAGCGTGACGGTCGCTGAGGCTGAGCGGTAGCCATCGCTGCTTTCAGTATGTCGTGCAGATGCTCTTGGTAACTTGTACACTCAAACCGGGCCCAGAATGGAAGTACTGGTATGTGGTTTGTAGCTTGAGATGTTTGCACTGGAATTCTGCAGAAACATTTCCCTCGCTTTTTTAATGTTAATGTATTTCATTAGTAGCATTATCTGGGCTTACAGTCTTAGTATTATTGGTGATAATGACCCAAACCTGCACATTTATCCACGCTTGCTGTAAAATCATCAGCTCATGTGATCTCACTCTGGGCTGTTTTTATCAAATATCTGTGTTTTATGTGGCTCTCATATTGTTGACACAGGGAGTTGTCTGTGCTGAAGGCTTGTCGTGAGTTACAGACTCTCATATAGCTTTACAATAGCTTTACGCCCCCCCCCCCCCCCCCCCATCAAGGTCCTGGTGCTGTATACATGTTTTATGCTGCCACTGTTGGTTACGCCTCTCCTCCACCTGCTGGGGGGGCGAGATGTGTGGTGAGGTCCCGTCCCAGCGGGCCAGTCAGTGTGAGGTAAACTCTGGAGATTAAGCCTTTCTTCCAAAGGAAAGGAGATTATTATTTTTTGGCTTTGTATTTTGGAGTTAGCATTAGCATTAGCTCTCGGATCGTGTTGGAGATAGGGCTGTCTTGGAAGCAGTTGTTTTATTGTTAAATTGTTAGTGTTTGTTAATGTATAGATAAAGTCAGTTCATCCGTTTCCCCTCATTCTTTTAAATCCCTGGTTTTCAAATCGAATATTTTACTGCTCTCATCTCGTGGACTATTCAGGGACACAGCATTGCCAGTGGGACAGAAGGAGCCCCTGTTTTAGAGCTCCTTATTTTGTCTCAGAGTCCCAAAGTCGGCTGGGATAGGCTCCGGCCTTTTGTCCTGAAGCCACAGCGATGAGCATCGAACGCCAGCGACCTCACGGCCACGCATGAATGCGAGGAATGCAGATGATGAGATTTATAGAGAGCGTGGTTACTCTGTCGTTCCCCTTTCGGCTTCTGCTATCAGGCTTTGCTCACATGACGACTGGGCCGAGGTCACGTGTAACCCATGCACCATGTGTTTACTCCCGTTATTATACAGATAGTGTCTGTTTTGTCTCGTAATCCATTTTCACAATGATCTTTATACTTTCTTCAGTTTGTGACTGGGACAGTTCATGAATTGATTCCTCCAGGATGATCAGGCTTCATATTTCTTACATTTTCTTTATACATGTTTTTATTTATTACAAGGAAACAAAAACATTTGAAGACCAACCAAAGCAATTATTATATGGAAAATGTCTTCACTCAAAATGAATGACACAGTTAGTTGTTCTTCTGTTTCATGCATATCTCTCTCGCTCTCTCTCTCTCGCCCCCCCCACAGCACACCTCCCTGTCCGCCAGCCGCTCAGAGAAGGGTCCTGGCTGGTCCAGCCGCTCGCTCGGTGCCCGATGTCGTAACTCCATAGCCTTGTGTTCAGATGAGCAACCACACATTGGAAACTACCGGCTGCTCAAAACCATTGGAAAGGGGAATTTTGCCAAGGTCAAACTGGCACGGCACATCCTGACTGGCAGAGAGGTGAGTCGCCAGCGTGTTGCTAATGTCATTTTACTTTTCCCATTTGAGATCTAATTGATGACGTCTGAAGCATTCTGCTTTGGCTCTGATGCAGCGTCCTTTCTCTGTCCGTGGTCGTCATGACGTTCTCAAGAATCGTCACTGCCACACACACGGAGTCTGTGAGCGATGAAAGAGGGAAATCCGTAGAATTGCTAGTTATTTAAATTAGGCAGTAAAGTAAAGTAGTGAAGTAAAAGAGACAATATTTGTCTGCGAAATGAGCGGACTGGAAGTACACTAATGCCTTGACATGCGAGTATACGGTAATTTGTTCCAGGACCGAGCTCGTAACTCAAATCAGTTTTTCCCATATAACATAACTGAAAACAATTTAATCCGTTCCGACCATCTAAAAACACTCAAACCAACGCTAACAACAATGGAAAAAACATTATTAATTGCTATATAGATACACACACACACACACTGAATGATTCAGTATTATTGCAATATAAAATGTGGTTTTATTATGAGATTAACTTCGAGACAGACGATAGCGGCTGACAGCGTGCAATAAGAGGGTGGGAGTACGTTGTACCTTACATGTACACGTACATATACTTGGACATACTAGTTCTGCCTCTGGAAGGCTTGGTGCTCTTGATAGCGTCCTTCTGTTTGAGGATTGTACATATCGTCGATGGACTCCTCTAGTCCTGGCGTCCCAAGTCCCTCACGGAGACCACGGTCACGCTGATCGATAATTTCATGCTTCAGATCTACACCACATAAAACGTCAAAGAAA
Organism: Brachionichthys hirsutus; assembly: GCF_040956055.1. Taxonomy (NCBI): domain Eukaryota; kingdom Metazoa; phylum Chordata; class Actinopteri; order Lophiiformes; family Brachionichthyidae; genus Brachionichthys; species Brachionichthys hirsutus. The sequence goes on from NC_090907.1 coordinate 12,960,228, forward strand.
CCAGAAAATACACAGAGGCAAACGGCGACCATGCCATTATTTCGTATTATTTTTTAAAAGCTTGTGACTGCAGCAGCCCGGTTTAAAATAAAATCTTCACTGAACTTAACTTGATTGTGATTGTGATTTTTTTCCCCTTTTTGCAAGCAAATTTCCAATCTAACAGAGGGGTCTGCTTCAATCATTATACTAGTGCCATTTTATGCTTCAAAGTGTTGGATTTCATTTATATAGTGATTTAAAGGAGAATTTGGAATATCGAGATATGTATTGTGTATCGCGATAAAGCCTAAAAATATTGAGATATTGGCTTTAGAACATATTGTGCAGCCCTACTGTAAACCACTGCCTTTTTAATTTTCTTCTTATCTCTGGATGGTTTGTTTTCTTCACTATTCCGCTTTGAACAACAGATGGTGTTTAATGTTGTCCAGATACTGGACTCTGCTCCAAAGTGCATTGTTCAACATCCACTGGTTTGAGCAAGACCAAGACATTCTTGTGTCTTCTTAGAACCAGAAGTACGATAGGTCATAGAAAATACAATGAATTAATTAAGGCTACTTTAACTTGTAGTAAATTGAATGAATTTAAAGATGACGTTTGTTTTTCTCTTATTTAATGACAGGTTGCAATAAAGATCATCGACAAAACACAGCTCAACCCAACGAGTCTACAGAAGGTATGTGATGAGATACTGAATGTCTGTGTACATATGCGTAAATATGAATGGAAAATAACAAGAATGAAAAACAGACGGTAGATGCAGCCATCACAGACCCTTGAAAAATGATTCATTCAATTCATCCAGTTTAAGGAGGATTTTCTGTGTTGTTTCCTTTTAGTACTCTGGATCTTTCTCACATTGTGCTGTAACAATCAAAAAAAATGTATCTACCCTATTTGTTACCCCATAATTGAAACACGTATTCTTCTGAAACAGCTATAGCTGGTACATCCGTACATGGTGTATTTGTATATGTTGGGACAAGGTACTTGTTTTCTAGTTGTAATGTTTTTATTATTGTACCATGTTTGATTGGGCCAACACGAGAATGACACGCTGAACCTTAATGGGTTAAATATATTGAAAGTCCATTCATTTTCCAGAGATTACAAAATGCAACCCAGCTGTGTGATGGCAACTGTTACAGCAGCAATGCGTAATAGACCCAAAGCAACAAGGTTTATCCACCTGTGTTTATTAACTGATTTAATTATCAGTGATGGCCGATAATATGATTGGTTTCTAACAAAGATTGGGGTCATAACACGCTGGCACCATACCTGAACACAAATGTTGTTTTTGTTTGAGTTTCCTTTGCAACAGATCACCTTTGGGTTTAGCTCATCTGATAAACTCTGTTCTCACAGTTCACACAAGCCCCTCTTTGTTCCGCTGTGGCACTGCTGATCAACCTTTGACCCTGAGGGATTGAGTTCTTTTTATCAGCACCGTCACTGAAGCAAATACACTGTCATTGGATTGATTCAGCATCTCTCTGTCACACACACACACACACACACAATCGCAGCTGGCGTATTGATGGATACTGACCTGGTGAGCTGACCGGTCCACTGATTACAGAGTTAGGCTATCGATGGCTTCTGTGTGATAGTTGCCCTACCTAGATACTGCAGCTCTGACCAGCAGCATCACCACAAACATTTCCTTGTACTTATACATGTGTAATGACGATAAAGTTGAACTGAATTTAACAAAGAAATAAACTATACAAACAAAACAGCAACATATCTTAGTATCTGTTTTTAATTATTATTATTGGTTGTAACTTTTGGGAGACATCAAAACACGGGTTCATAAGGAAGGGAAAATGTTTGGATGAAAACGTGTGCAGCATTAGTGCGATTCTTTTTGCCCTTCATTGGAAATAGATTTATGTACTTCAGGGTTCCAAACTGAAATGCACATAATTTGCATGTTTTCCTTTTTTTTTTTTTGACATCATTGTAATTCAAGAGATGTAATTGTCACACTTGGGTTGGAATAGAAGCCCTCAGTAGTTTCTGTCACTTCTCTAAATGTCTCTGCAGACGCTCTCTGCTTCCTCTCTTTCTGTTTCTGCTCTCTCTATTAACATTTTGTCACAGCCAAGACTGTATTCAGTCAACCCTAGTTTTATGCCCCCCCCCCCTTCTCCCCACTCATCCTTTTATCTCTTCTCTTTACCCTTTATTTTGTTCTCTCTACTGTAGCTCTGTGTCCCACTTTCTCTCTTTCCTCCCCAGGCATTTGTTCCAGTTGTGGCTCTACTGTAATCACATCTGTTCACGCTACTCTTTATTCACTATGTTTTACTGCAGGATTCCTAAAAGTGTCTCAGGGTCATAGTAGACGGGAGGATTTGTTTCTTTTGAAAAGTTCCTACAGAACTTCCAGGTCTGAAAAACTGCTACTCAGAAATACACGTTACTTAATCAGATCATCTATTGTTGCCGTACAATATATAACAGCAGATCAGTCAGATGCTCTTTGCGTAAATATTGAGGACAACACAGATTTCTTGCAGATCTAACACAAATGCATGGTAACACTGTATAGTATAGTTACAGTGTGTGTTTGTATGTGTGTGTGTGTTATGTACAGTGGCACACACCAACGGTTTCAAACTATTACATTTGGACATTGTCTTGAAATAGAGTAAATTAATTCACTTGCACAGATGTTTAACAACAGAATATAAATTCCTGCCAGATGTTACCTTGTTTATGTGGCCTGTTGAAGGTGTGAAAGGACTGAGCTGTACTGCAGCAGGAAGAGACGAGTGAGAAGCTTAAAGAGCAGCTAAAAGCCAAGTCATAATAGAACAGTCACACAAATGCATCAATAGTTCTTCCCCGTCTACTGGAATATCACGGGGGTGGATTTTTGCCAGTGGAAATTACTGTAACATCCAGTAGTGGAATTATGCTGCTGTTATTATGCTCCATGTTAAGTAAAGGTATGGTGGAGTTACGGCTTTATCTCTGTGGAAAAAAGGATTCAACTTAAAGCTGTATAGAGTAGCACTATAGAGTAGCAGACGTAACGGCAGAACGTTTATTTTTAGCATATTTAGTGATGCCACTCGTCCCTGTGGCGTTTGTTCTTGAATACCGCTGTGCCAGACCGAATCAAATGCCTGGTGTTACTTTGAGAACAGGACCACCTCCTATGTCTATGCATTGAAGTGTTCTGTCCCCGTCCCAGGCCCTCAGCCAGGAGCTGAATTCCAGACAGGCGAACAAAAGGGGCAGGGGGGGTGTTACTGGGGCCCTGAGAAAGACCAGATAAAGAGCAGAAGTGAATGTGCTGGCAGCCGGATAAACTCAATGGCCGACATGGTCCCGGGTCTGGCTTTGTGTGTATCTGTAATATCATTATCTGCATTGCTATTGCTTGCTTTGGGTGTCTGCACGTATTCATATTGTTGCTGCTGTTGTGCCCATGTGTAATGGGCCTAATTGCATAATTAAAGGACAACACAGCAGCGAGAAGGGGAGCGGAAGGTTTTCCCACCGCACAAGAGCAGATGATGCCCCGTCTTAGGCTAGCGCTAGCGCTGCTGTAGGGGGCATTTAGGGCGACCCTTGTCTGAGCGTAACGTGGTTCAGTCTATTCCTCAGGCTGGTTCACACATTTTAGGTTTCAGAGCTTTACTGGTGGCAAATCCTTGTACTCATTAAAGTGTAAGAGATAGCAAAGCTCTTTGTTCACATACATGTCATATCTCTCCAGGGAACATTAAATATTGTTTGATTATTGTTATTATTACATTGTACAACTTTAATTGATTAGTAATGCAATTATTCTAATATTGATAAAACTGATGCTTAGTTTTTGAAATACATTTTTTTCTGCTATGATTTGAAGCGATTTCAGGATTAGGAAGTAACTCTAGTTTATCAGAGGCAGTGAAATCCTCAGAGTGTCGTCCGTGGTCTCTGTAAACCACGTCACGTCAGTTATTGCCACATACAGTGTCCTGGCTGTCATTTGTTCACTTCAGACATAAGGAAATCCAATGTTATATATTTTTTCCATATGGACGCGCCTATACTAAGCTGTTAAAAGAGCAATGCTAACGATTGTCTTCAAAGAGGAGATACAAAATTAAAATGTTTCATCTCATCCACAGTAAATATTCAATTCACAAGAGCTCCTCTTGACGTGGGGGGAGAGGCCTGTGTTCATCCATCTCTCATCTTGTCATCGTTCTCTCCCTGATTGGCTCAGCTGATAGGAGGACATGTTTTTCTCATTGTGCAGAGACTGTGTTGTGTAGTGACGCTTTGTTATGCTTAGACTATTTAAATATGTCTGTAAAGCATCAATTCCCCATCACTGTCGCCGTCATGCTCCCAATGTCTGTGGGTTTGTTTGAGGCTACTGTGGTGGAAAAAGACCCAAATGCATGTTCTGGATCAACAGGCCGAAGGTCAACAGACTGGCAGGCCAGACACATGAATCAAACCAACACACCACTCTCAACGTGGGAGAGAGAAAAGGAGGAACCCCAGCAGCTGGTCATAAAGTTGCCTTTTGTAACTCCTTGCGAAAATTCGGAGAGCGCTTTAACGTCATATTTGATTGATTATTCCGGACATTGGGGGTGAAAAAAGTGAATGGTTCTTGTTTTTGAAACACAAGGATTGTAATTTTTTTGTCCAGATGGTTTTAACGGTCCCATATTATGAAAAACTCCCTTTCCCATGTTTCTACACTATTCTGGTGATTTTGGGTCCTCATCAAGCCAAAAACAGCAAAAATAAACCATCCAGTTAATCCTTTGTAGGTCTGTAATCACCTCCTGAAACACGTCTGGAAAAAATTGCTCTCCTTCTGATGTCAGAAGGAGAAAATGTGCACAAGATGTGCGGGCGTGCGTCCCCGTGTCTTCCCGTCCACGCTTTACGGCATTTTCCCTGCATAAAGTTTATTTTTGGTCGTAATGTTCCGGCAAAAATGTGCAAAAATGTTTTATTGTGTGTTAAACAGTTTGAACGAGACGCTTTATGGAGCGGGAGACAGACAAACGGACAGACAAACAGACAGACAGACAGACAGAGATAGACATCGGCGCTGCGTCCGCGATACTGCCGTCAGGGTGAAGAGGAAGCTGAGCCGAAAGGTCGGTTCGATCTTCGCGAACCGACCCTGGATAAGCGGTTTGAAGATTGATGGATGATTCAAAGCATTTTTATTCCATCCTGAGATTAGTGTGTGTGTGTGGGGGGGGGGGGGGGGGGGACCTCTCTCCTTGATTGCGCTCCACACGTCCAGCTCTCCCTCTGTCTCCTGCATGAGTCGAAGAAGAAGAGCAGAAAATAAAGTTTCTTTTTTGTGGTAATGTTCCGGCGAAAATTGCCAACAATGTTTTTGTGTGTGCTAAAACGTCGCCTCACAGTTACCATGGTAGCGCTGCTGCTCGCTATGAACGGTTTAGAGCGTTTCTGACGGAGCAGTTTGAGACAGAAATGAGGGACGCTGTCCTGCAGCATCTGTTTGAGAGAAACGAGGGACGCTGTCCTGCAGCATCTGTTTGAGACAGAAAAGAGGGACGCTGTCCTGCAGCATCTGTTTGAGACAGAAATGAGGGACGCTGTCCTGCAGCATCTGTTTGAGACAGAAATGAGGGACGCTGTCCTGCAGCATCTGTTTGAGACAGAAATGAGGGACGCTGTCCTGCAGCATCTGTTTGAGACAGAAATGAGGGACGCTGTCCTGCAGCATCTGTTTGAGACAGAAATGAGGGACGCTGTCCTGCAGCATCTGTTTGAGACAGAAATGAGGGACGCTGTCCTGCAGCATCTGTTTGATACAGAAATGAGGGACGCTGTCCTGCAGCATCTGTTTGAGACAGGAATGAGGGACGCTGTCCTGCAGCGTCTGTTTGAGACAGAAATGATGGACGCTGTCCTGCAGCATCTGTTTGAGACAGAAATGAGGGACGCTGTCCTGCAGCATCTGGTTGCTATTTTGACCAAAGACTGGCACAGATATTTCATTCAAGTGCCTGAGAACTGCGTTAACTTGTGGAGAATATGTCTCCTCTAAAAACATTGTTAAACCTTGGAGTTCTAAACACAATTAGATCAAAGGTTTCCTGTAGGGTTTGTGTTACAAGGGCTTCACATGACAGCAAGTGTGTGTGTGATGCGGTTGTGTCCCTATGTGCCACTCCATCCATCCGCTTGGCATTTGTCAGCCTCGGGGATTATTAATTGGGTCGGCATGGCAACTGAAATGGTTAACTGAGCCATCGCCATGGGATGGAACCCTGAAGCAGGCAGGACAGTGAGGTTGTCCTCTGGGGTCAGTGCTCCGACAAAAGCTGCATTCAGATGTGATGGGAAAGAATTAACCTTCTTTTGTTTTCACCAATAAATCCTTAAATCAATATTATTTTACTGCAGAGCAGCTGAGAATGGGCTGAATGGGGTGGGGAGAGGTGAGAGAGGAGGGAGGTGAGGCTTAGCCAGTAATTCTTCCTGAATCTCAGACGAGCAGCTGATGCACCGTGTACTTAATTCAATTACACACATAACCAGTGGTGTGTGTGTGTGTGTGTGTGTGTGTGTGTGTGTGTGTGTGTCTGTCTTTCTCCTCATAAAGCGTTAACTGCCAGGAATCTCTTCCGATGCGTGTTTGCGTGTTTGCGTGTTTTCACAGATATTGTCAGACACACCTCGCCTTTGGTGAGTTTAGTTACTGCTAGGGTGTTTCCTCACTGAGAAAGGACATTCTTTGAGTGTGTGGATCAAAGAAAACCTCAGATTCGCTTTGGGGGAAAAGAACTTTGACAAAGCGAATGCGACGGGATGAGAAGCACACCCTCTCATGCGAGGTGCTACGCCTGCCATCTTTTTCCGGTCGTGCCGAGCTGCTGTCGGAGCTGAAACGTCATTTTATTCGACGTGAACGTGAAGGAGGGTAAATGCGGGCATGGAGGCGGTCCTCCCTGCGTGAGTAGGCTACGGTAAATAAAGGTTGGGACAGGACAATTAAACGTCATAATGCTGATTCATCACTCGGGCTTTCCGCTCATAGGAGCTTTCCATTTCAACAGAACAGTATAAGACAGTAAAACATTCCACGCGGAGTTTTTTGTCTTTTTAGACTGAATGAAATCTTTGAATTTGTTTAACGTCATTTTGCCTGACTTCATCTTATCAGCACATTGAAATGATTTCAGCTAACTCAATGTGTGACATGCTGTCCTGGTGACACACGCGGTTCTTGTAACACACACACACATTTGTTTGTTGCCATGCAATTCTCACACACACTCTAAGTACAGTCACATTTCCCCTCTAGGGTCAGAATGTCTCACAGCGTCTCCAGTCCCCCCCCCCCAAAAAAAAACCAACCGCAGAAGGATGAATGACTTGAGTGCACTCAGAATGTTAACCCTTAAACGTGAACCCTGCATGCGATGAATAGGCAAAATCCCAAATGTGGTGTTATCTTTAAGGGTCTTCTTTGAAATCGCCTCTCTTCATTTTGTCTTTTTTGTGGTTTATTTATAGAGAGTTAGATGGAGAGAACTTTATTAATCCCTGTGGAAGACTCCCTCAGGGAAATTAAGGTTCCAGCAGCCTAAGTGAGCATAGGGTGAGAAACACACAGATTATAAAATATATCTCAAAATACAAAGAGACCAAGCTTATTTATGGAGACTCAATTAGCATCTGGTGTTAGAGACATCTCATAACCGCCCATCAGTGTGTTCCACGCTGACGCAGTCAGCCCTGGCACTTTCCCTCTGTAATCTTTAAAATGGGTTCATGGACAAATGCATTACTTTAATTAGAGAGGGAGAGAGAGAGAGACCATGAGGCAGCAGTCTGGAGCTCAGTGATGGATGGGGGAATAGGCCTCGCTGTCAGCAGACACTCCCTTGGGTGGCCCGGGTCTAGTGGTGGTCGGAGGCATGAGTGTGTGCGAGGGACAAAGTCTGCACACACAGATTTAACGAATGAACTGAGTAACAGTTTATTTGGTGAACGAGAGGACGAAGACAGGCAGAGGACAGGCAGAGGACAGGCAGAGGACAGGCAGGGGACAGGCAGGGGACAGGCAGGGGACAGGCAGGGGACAGGTAGGGGACAGGCAAAGGACAGGCAGTGGACAGGCAGGGTACAGGCAGAGGACATCTTTCTTTGGATTACAAAGAGAAAGGCTGACGACGTACTTTATTTATTGTTCATGCTGTCTCTACAGACTTCCTGTGACCAGGCGTCCATTAATGCTTCATGCGTGATGAGTGTGTTCATATTTTAACTGACGAGTCTTTCTCTCCTTTGATTTGTTTTTCCAGCTGTTTCGAGAGGTACGCATCATGAAAACGCTCAACCATCCCAACATAGGTGAGTTCAGCTCCAGAGATTGTGTGTGTGTGTGTGTGTGTGTGCGTTATGAGGGTGTTGTGTTGATGCCTCTTCTTCTCTTGTGTTACAGTGCAGTTGTTTGAGGTGATTGAGACGGAGAAGACTCTTTACCTTATTATGGAGTACGCCAGCGGAGGTGAGTAGCAGCCACTACGCTCCCATCTTCATCATTGGTGTCATAAATTATTGGATCTTATCAATTATATTGATTACCTTGCCTAAAATCTGCACCACAACTCATTATTTTATGTCACTGCTGCGATCACGTCGGATTAGTATCTTCCTTTGTCTCTATCTATTCGGTCTACAAACGTGCAGGATAAACCATTTGGAATATGAGGTATCTGGGTGTGATTTAAGGGATCAGGACAAAAGTTATCAATCTATTTGGTAATAACAAGAGTTAGGAACCATAGCCTCTAAATCTGAGGTGAACCATGGTTCTCAGCCAGAAAAGGACGGAGAGTACCCTCCAGGTCGGGGAGGAGATCCTTCCCCAAGTGGAGGAGTTCAAGTACCTCGGGGTCTGGTTCACGAGTGAGGGAAGGATGGGGAGGGAGATCGACAGGCGGGTCGGTGCAGCGTCTGTTTGGAAGTCTGGGCTTCCCTGCTTAGGCTGCTGCCCCCCACGACCCAGCCCCCGGATAAGCCGTTGAAGATGGATGGATGGACGAGATAGGAAATAAAAATGCTTGAAAGAAATAGTGTCATACCGAATGTTTCACCTGAATTGAATAGCTTTTTACTTTATTATAGGTTAGGTTAGGTATGTATTTATTTCAGGCAATGACAAAAGCACACAAAACAAAACAACCCGTGCCACATCGCACGAGCCACATTTAAACAATAAGTAATAAGCCAATTCAGCCTGAAAGGGAGTGGGAAGAAGAAAACTTATTTAATCCCACCCCCATTTCTCATAACATATAAACATAGTAAGCTCCTCTATTTCAAGCTCCAATCATATTAACAACAACTATATACACTGCATGATTTCGAAAAATACAACAAAATATCGGATGAAACTAGCGAAATTACAAAATTATATATATATATATTATTATTATTATTATTATTTTTATTTTTATTTTTTTTCCATTATGGTGTTACCACAGGTAACATGACAGTTTAGACAGTCATGCCAACATTAATAATAAACAATACCAGCAATGGTAACAAACATATACCAACAATGGTAATGGAAACAATAAATACCTTCAAGACCCTCTGTTTGAATATTGCGAGTAAACCAGCTGTCTATATACTAGCTTAAATTGATGAATACCTTGACATTGCTTGTGGTGTGTATCCAGACTGTTCCAAAGTTTAACCCCACGTACAGACAAACAAAAACTTTTGAGTGTGGTTCGAACTTGAGGAAGTTTAAAAACTCCAAATCCTCTCAAATCATGAGCAGCTCTTCGAACAGTAAAAAAACGTTGCAGGTTAATGGGTAATGATTTGTTAAATGCCTTGAACAGAACTACCAGAGTGTTGTATTTCACAAGATCCATAAATTTAAGCAACTTTGACTGAAAAAATATCAAAATCAAAGACCAGCAAATTAGAAAGAAAAACTTACTGCAAGTCATGGACAGTTTCTTTCCAACCCTCATTTCAGTCAGGACATGTGTTTCACAGTTTAACTTTATCAAGTTTCCCAGTTTTACCATGTCTGTCCATAAAATGATGACTGGAATGATCTTTTGACCACGGACCTGAGTCTGAACTGGCAGAAATTCGTAGACAAACTGGACGAAGACGTACAACATCATCTTTACGAGCCCATCTTCAGCACGTCTTCCTTCTCTTCGCTTTGTCTTAGGCGAAGTCTTTGACTACCTCGTGGCTCACGGCAGAATGAAGGAGAAAGAGGCCAGAGCCAAGTTCAGACAGGTTAGTTAAACGTTAGTCACACCTTTCCTGTCCCGTCTGCCTGTGAAGCAAAAGAAAGGGAAGAGACGTCAGTTTTTTTCCACCGTGGTGTTAAACGAATGAAGGTGTAATCATCTGTATTGCTGATATTCTTTCATATTATATGTTTAGTCACCACTTGTATGCGAGTACTATCAACCTGTGTTTGATCTGTCGTCCTGCAGATTGTCTCAGCGGTGCACTACTGTCATCAGAAGAATATTGTTCACAGAGATTTGAAGGTGATTAAACGATCAAACAGAACGCCTGCAGTCCCTTTACACACATTAAAGAGCGAGATAGTAACAAAGACCGGCTTTAGATTGCTGCTCATGAAATGGCTGCGTCTTTGTAAGAGCTGGACACTCACCTGTCAGCAGCGTCCATCGTCTTCAGGCTGCAAACGGCTCTGGGACAGACCCCTGCATGAATATATTTCAGCTATTCGCTACTATTGGTGATGCGTATTTGTGTGTTTGTTTGTTCTTTCTCCACCATCCATGTTTTGTGCAGGCGGAGAACCTGCTACTAGATGCTGACGCCAACATCAAAATAGCTGACTTTGGCTTCAGTAATGAGTTCTCGGCAGGCAGCAAGCTGGACACCTTCTGTGGCTCCCCGCCGTATGCTGCCCCGGAGCTCTTCCAGGGGAAGAAGTATGAAGGTCCAGAGGTGGACATCTGGAGCCTGGGTGTCATCCTGTACACGCTGGTCAGCGGCTCTCTGCCCTTTGATGGGCAGAATCTCAAGGTTGGTGACGTAGAGAATATTATAGTCCAAGAGGAATGTTTGCTGGAACTATAGCTTCATGCGGGATTTGTTTTGTACACTTCGTGTTGGTGTTACAGAAGAAAACGAATAGATGAAATCACTGGTAAGTGTAAGAGAGTTTGACACTTTCTATTAAATGCTGCTAAATAAAACCGCGTTCTCATTTTGCTAAAATACCTGCGAGTCGCGCTCCTCGGTAGTCATTCAGGAAATGGAAGCTTTAAAGGCCCTCCAAAATAGAATAGAAAGCCTTTATTGTCTTTGCATAGTGGCTATGCAAAGAGATTAGGAGCGCTGCTCTGTCCGGTGCGTAGTACAACATAATAATAATAATATCAGAACATGCAGGTAAATGTAACCGAAAATTCAAGTAGGATTTAAAGTGATCAGCGCATGCAGTGAGATTGGCCAGTACTTTGCATAAGGAAATACAGTACATTAGTTATTGCACATAGTGAGTATTTGTCCTGTTTAATCCTGATTGGTGTTCAGAGCGCTGATGGCTCTCGGGAAAAGACTGTCCCTGAGTCTGTTGGTCCTGCTCTTGTGCAATCTGTAGCGCCGTCCGGAGGGCAACAGGTTGAACAAGGTGTGTCCAGGGTGGGAGGAGTCTCTGACGATGTTTGTAGCTCTGCTGAGGTAGCGAGAGCCGGCGATACAGTCCAGGGGGGGGCAGAGAGCAGCCGGTGATACAGTCCAGGGGGGGGCAGAGAGCAGCCGGTGATACAGTCCAGGGGGGGCAGAGAGCAGCCGGTGATCTTCTGGGCTGTGTTGATCACTCTCTGCAGGGTTTTCCTCTCCGCTGCTGTGCACGCGGCGTACCACACCGTGATGCAGTACGCCAGGATGCTCTCCAGGGGGCTCTGTAGAAGGCCACCAGCAGCTTCTCCTCCAGGTGCATGGTTCCTCCTGAGCACCCTCAGGAAGTGGAGTCGCTGCTGGGCCTTCTTCACAACCGCCGTCAACCTCATCAACTTCATCTCTGTACGCCGACTCATCTCCGCCCGAGATGAGCCCGACCACGGTGGTGTCATCAGCGAACTTGATGATGGCGTTGGAGGGATGGGTTGGCGTGCAGTCGTAGGTGTACAGCGAGTACAGGAGCGGACTCAGTACACATCCTTGAGGGGAGCCGGTGTTGAGTGTGACGGTGGGGGAGAGGTGGGAGCCGAGTCTGACCCTCTGTGTGCGGTCAGACAGGAAGTCCTTAATCCAGGTGCAGATGGAGGTGGAGAGTCCAAGGTGGGAGAGTTTAACCGTTAGAATGTCCGGGATTATCGTGTTGAACGCTGAACTGTAATCCACAAAAAGCATCCTCACGTAGTGCCCCCGGTGTTCCAGGTGACTCGGTGCAGTGTGAAGCGCTGTGGCGATGGCATCATCAGTGGAGCGGTTTGCTCTGCAGGCGAATTGGTGGGGGTCCAGGGTGGGGGGGGAGTGCGTCTTTGATGTGGTTAACGATCAGCCTCTCGAAGTACTTCATGATCACAGGCGTAAGTGCAACAGGCCTGTGATCATTCAGGCTGTCGATGGCCGACTTCTTGGGGACCGGGATGACGGTGGCAGATTTCAGGCAGGGGGGGGGGGCGATGGACTGTGATAGGGAGCGGTTGAAGATGGTGGTGAAGACCCCGGTCAGCTGATCAGCACAGGCTCTGAGTACCTTCCCAGGTACTCCGTCCGGCCCTGCAGCCTTCCTGGGGTTTACCGTCCTCAGCACACGTCTCACTTCCTGTTCCTGAAGGGTCAGTGTGCTGCTGCAGGGGGGGGGCAAAGAAATAATTTAATTCTTCTGCCAGCGAGGCGTCCCCGTTCACAGTCACCTGGTCGCTGTTCTTGTAGTTGGTGATGTGTTGAATTCCCTGCCACATCCTCCTTGGATTCATCCTCCTTGGAAGCAGTGGTTGAAAGTAAACCAGTCCTGTAACCACTAGCTAAAAATATTTTAGTAATTTACTGTATTGCGTCATGTTTTTATTGTAACCACTTGTTCGTTTTTAAGTCTTGTTGTGTTTTTCTTTTACATGTCTACGGACTGCGGATGTAAATTAGCATTTTTGCTAAAATCCGGCACATTTACATCTATTATATTATTTTGTAATGATGTTTATTAGTGTGCACTGTCCCTATCAAATAAATAAATGAATGAATGAATGAATGGATTGGCAAAATACAAACTCGCTTCATTTCTCCAATGGTTCTGTGTGAATGGCACTCAAATTTGTAAAGTAGATTTTCTTTCTTATATAAAATGAGTATTTAAAATCGTGAATTGTTTATTTCTAGCATCCCGTTGTGGACGCTTTGCATGTGTCGGTTGATGGATTAGCGTGACGCCATTATTAGTGTGTCTTGCATGTCTATGCGTGTTTGCGTTGTTCTTGTGTGAGTTAAAAAAACAACAACACAGAGACACTGACAGAAAAATGGCTTCATGAAAATACTAAAATAATAATAAAGAATCCGCACAGGGAACTTCAGCACCATGTCTGGTTTTAACAAAACACAGCAAATGATACAAAGTATTGATAATACTTTTGAGTATTTGTCAATGTGGATCACTGCGTGTTGTGCTCAGGAGCTGCGTGAACGTGTTTTGAGGGGGAAATACCGTGTGCCCTTCTACATGTCCACAGACTGCGAGGGAATCCTACGGCGCTTCCTGGTCCTCAACCCGACCAAGCGCTGCTCTCTGGAGGTGAGGACCAAACTCCACAACAGCAGAGCTGGAAGGCACAGAAATAATTATTGAGTTGTGCAGTGCGAGTCTGTAAACGGTTACGGTGCGACTGCTCGCCAGTTCGAACAAGCAGTAACCGTTAAGACGCACAAACGTTTATAAAATAATAAGTTAGGAGATGAACAGCTGAACCCAAATAAAAACTCTCCTCTCACCTCGACAGCAAATAATGAAAGATAAGTGGATAAATGTGGGCTATGATGGCGAGGATCTAAAGCCCCACACAGCGCCTGTGGAGAACTTCAACGACACCAGCCGCGTCGGTGAGAAAGACGCGCCTTCGTGATCTTCCATGGCCGGTTGTCCTCGACACGGATCTGTGCCGGAGATCTTACACCAGGCCAAATCTGAGGTCATCCTGTGTGATCGTTGTCTGTATTTACCCGTTTTACGTCTCACTTCCAGATGTGATGGTTGGGATGGGTTTCACAAGAGACGAGGTCAGAGAGTCTCTGGCCAATCATAAATACAACGAGGTCACTGCCACGTACCTGCTGCTGGGACGCAAGAACGAGGTGCGCGTATAAGATGAGTTGTTTTAGGATTTAAGATTGTCTGTATTTAGAGCAAATATGAGGTCGAGTGGTTTTTGGCTTTATTTGCAAGTTCATAAAGTAAAGAAAGCTCCTCGGAAAATAAAGATGCAACTGCAGTTATAGGTCACCCCGAAGGCCGAGGTGCGTTTCAGTGGGATAAGCCGACAGTCAAAATATAAAACTGCATCAGTTGTACGCCAAATTCAGATATGAAGTCATTTGTTCTGGTCCTAGTCCGACAGAGATTGTCCTGTGAAATAGGTTTGACCTGGGTTTGTTCCTAGTCGTGCTGTTATGTGAATCCTTTTCCTCCTTTCTTCACCTTCTCAGATGGAGGGCAGCGAGTCTCGGTCGGTGAGTAGTCTGAGTCTAGCTCGGGTCCGGACCAGCACCATCACCAACGGGACTAGCAAACACAGCGCATCCTCGTCATCCTCCGGTGCGGCGTCTTCCTCGTCGGGTCACAAGGCGCAGCGCAGCGCCTCCACCTACCACCGCCAGAGACGCCACTCTGACTTCTGTAAGGCGTGACGCACAGATCAGTGTTTGCTCGGCTTGTTTCCAGACGGGATTCATCCTGAGATGGTGAGACACTGACAGGAACTTTGAAATCACTCAGGTGGTCCCGCAGTTCCAGGGTCGGCACACCCAAAGCGGAGTCCCAGTGGCGTGGGTGAAGGGGCGGGGCTAAAGGAAGAGCGGCTATCTATCCGCAAGCAGAGCACCAATGCCACTGGTTCCCGCAGCATCCCCACCCCCTCCAGTCCTATGGTGAGCTCTGCTCACAACCCAAATAAAGCCGAGATTCCTGACCGGCGCAAAGACGTCAGCTCAACCACAGTAAGGCCAAAAAGCGTTTTTCTTTTGTGGGTGCGATGAATAATCCTGTGCAAAGGGTGTCACATTTAATCTATTGCCATTACAACAGATGGTAGAATCCTCAGAGTCCTCCTAATCACATTTGCTCAGATTACAGCACACTGAGCATCCACTGACACAGATGCTCTAGAGTCTAGTCTGGAGTTTTCCAGCAGTAACTTCCTCCAAAGATTAGAGAAGAGCTGCATAGTAAAGCGGTGACATTCCTGGTCATGAACAACCCAGATTAACCTGAGATTAACGCTTTAATGTTCTGACCTGCAGATGCAGCGGATCTCTTGACCGTCTGAGGTTAAACGGTCAAGCCCAGAATGCCGGGGTCTAGTCAGAATAAAAAGTTAATAATAAGATCTCCTGACCATCTACTTGTATTAATTCACATTTCCCCACCACATGAAATTAAAAGGCGGCAATTTCATGATATTCAGGGAATTCTTTCAGTCACATTCCTGTGATTGAAGGTTTTTGATTTTTGTCTTTGCAGAATAACGTCCCTGCCAGTGCCATGACGCGCAGGAACACGTACGTGTGCACAGACCGATCCAGCACCGACAGACACTCGCTGCTACAAAACGGCAAGGAAAATAGGTGAGGCGAGTCGGTGTGTTTCTGTCTGTCCGTGCTTATCTTTACTAGTCCTTGCCCTCGCATACCCAGCAGTCTGTGGCATGCACAAGGCTTTCCTCCTTCTTTTTTAGCATCATTTGGACCACCGCCAGTTTTTATGGAGCTTAAATATAAAAAGAAAAGTGATTTATAAGGTTTCACTGCTTCAACTGAGAATGTTTTCGACTTTTGAAAGCTCTTTGATTTCTTCTCTTCTTGTGTCTAAACTCCCAGAAGGAAGTGAAACGTTCAGCATTGATCTTATAATTAGGTCTGTTTTCGCTTTAAAAAAAAAAAAAGGATCAAAAGTTGAACTTGTTTCTGTTATTAACTGGATCAAAGTGTGAAGTATTAAATACCTGTGATGTGAAATCAACAGTAAACCTGCAAACATCATGTTGGATCGTATCTACAGTCCTAATTCAAAGTATTATGGGATGCTGAGTGAAATACAAATACAAAGAGAATGCAATCGCTTTGTGAGCGAATGCTCACAGGCATTGGTTTCATGAGTAGCTGCTGGCAGAGCACGTGTTTGTATTCTGTACACAGTCACGTTTCACAAAGTGGTGACCCTCACCCTGTCCTGAGCCGTTCCCGTTTCACACCCAGTGATGAAATCCACATTTACTCACTGAAATTTCTTTTTTTTTTATTTACCTCTGAAATGTTTCAAACTTTTTTGGTGAGAATTCCAACTTTTCCGGTCTTTTGCCCCTTTCCCAAATTTGAAACATGTTGCTGGCATCAAATTCAACATATATTTACGCAAATCAATGTCAGTGAGGTAAAGATGTAATTTTCTTTATTTATGCACATCATCCTAACATTTCAGAGGCCTTTAGAATATCTATTAGCTTCTATAACCAATCATAGTGTGGAGTGTGTGACCAGTGTTGGTTTATTGACGGTTCTCGTGGTGCAGCCGACCTGCTTTTGACCATGGCTGAGAGTGTTTGGCCCTGGGTGTCGGCCTCACATGCATTTGTCCCTTCAAGAGAGGATAAAGGGCTTAAACTGTGTGTGTGTGTGTGTGTGTGTGTCGCTGTGACACTGGTCGCAGCACGGCAGGCACCATCTCTCCCTGGTTCTCGCTCTCCCTCCCCTCTGGGGTCACTTTCTTTCCGGCGGACCTGTTTTCCCGTCCTCCTGTCTCTTTATCAATCGTTCATTTTGCCTGAGCCACAGTTTTCCCGTCTGTCAGGTTATCTCCAGTAAGACGTTTCCTCACAGCTGCAGCGGGGTAGAGACAGGCTGTAAAACGACAGTGAACGGCGACGGGCATCTGGATCACTTCCAGGTGTAGTGGTAGAAGGGTACCGATGATTTACTGCGCATGTGAAGTACCCTGCTGTGAGTATAAGTGAGTTGTACAGAAGGATTTCCTCTAAAACTGCACATAATTGTACGTCTGGTTCACCAATAGGAAGTCACAACGGCAGCACCTGAGTGAAAGCACTATTGCATTCAGGCATCACCAGGAGGAAGCATTCAGCATTGCCGTGCTGGTTATTGATTCATGGGGGGGTGAGGGACGGAGGAATGGAGAGGGGAAATGACTGATGAGAAGAGAGAAGGGTGGGAGAGGTGAAGCTGCAGTGTGATGAAGTGGCTACTGGCCTGGAGGGCACTTAATCACATTTATAGTGACCTGTTTCACTTGATAAGGATAACGTCAGCCCTCCTCTTCATCACTTTACAACCAGCTCTAACTGCCCTTTCTCTCCTGCACCTCCACCTTCTTCCTTTCCCCCCGACCGCGGGGCGCCCCCTGCCCTCGACAGCAGGCTCACATCGATATTAAGTGGCGTGGCCCTGAGCAGCTGCTCTTCCACCCTCCGTGTCTAATAGTTGTTTCCCACTCGATCGCTCTGCGCTGGTGTTATCTGGAGCATCATGAAACGTGTGTGTGTCGAGTGTTGTGTGTCTGTGTTTGTGAGATGAACCTTTAAACATCACTGAGCTCGACACTGCTGCCTCATCCTGCCACCTAGTTGTCTCTCTCTCTCTCTCTCTCTCTCTCTGGCATAGTTTACTGACAGTAATGTAGTTTCTTTGCTGTGCGTTTTTTAACGTTCTCATTAATGATGATTTTTATTTTGGTTGTCAGATTAAGACAAAAAAATTAATAAATACAACTTAAACAAAACTAAATATACATTACAACCAAAAAAGGAATAGGCAGAAGCAATGCTTATTGAGGCGACAACAGGTGAAAAAGATCCTCGTGCACACATATCTGTCAAGAATTGAAGATGCTGCAATACGCATGCCTGGCCAGTAGTTGGCAGCGTAACATTTCCGAATCCGTCTTTCATGTGTTGATTTCTCATGACAGCTGAGATGCTTTGATTTGGATCTAACCGCTCTTCCTCTTCTCCCCTTCCTCCAGTTCTTTATCCCACCGCCTTCCACCTGCCTCCCCATCAACTCACAGCATTGCTGGCGCCTCTGGAGTCTCTTCCTCGTCCGCCACACCCTCCTCACGCCTCACCAGGGGGTCCACAGTGAGGAGCACTTTCCATGGAGGGCAAATTAGAGACCGGAGGCCCCCCTCCCATGGTTCCCCTGCTTCTCCGACACCATCCCATGATGCCAGCCCCCTAGCCCACGCCAGGGCACGGGCCACGACCAACTTGCTAAGCAAACTTACCTCCAAGTTGACCCGCAGGTAAGGGGAGACGCTTGGATGTTTTTGATGGTTTCATTTGGAGGTACAATAGAGTCGCTCATTTTATATCTATTGGGTTTTGATGACCACTGAGATTGTAGGCTGGTGTAACTCATTTATAAGAAACCTGTAACCTGGCTAATCTCCCTGCCTTCCACCCCCCCTTTAACAGAACTAACCCGCTTTCCTTCTCTAGTGAGTCTTTGTGCTTCAGAACTTATCCTGCTTCATCTCAGACCTCATTTCTTCTGTTTGTTTTACTTGCTGAGACCAGAGGTCTGTCACATACCTTCTACTCAGTGTCACCTGCTCCCTTTTACTCATTTGTTATTGAAAACCTGACCGCCCCATCCCGATCAATTGATCGGGATATGTTACTGAGGGTGCTTTCACACTGCCGCTGTTTGCTCCCCTTTAAACGGACCAGAGTTCCTTTCCTCTGATAATCCGCTCCGTTTGGGCTGGTGTGAAAGCGCATCCGGACTCTGGAGAGGATCAAAAAAGTCCGCCTGAAAACGTGGGTCTCAGTTCCCTTGCAAGAGAACCCTGCTCCGTTCCGTGGGCAGTGTGAAAGCTCACCGGAGCAAACGCAGGACTAAATGTACGTAGTGACGCTACGAGACTTTACGGATCCCCAGCGACGTTGTCTGTTAAAAACGACTAGCGTTGTGTAACATTTATGATGTAGGCCAGAACAAAATGAGCTTCCCCTCCTTGGATGAGCAGCAGCCGCCAATGGTGCACTCCAAACCAAAACAAACATGGGAGAGGGAGGGACTTCCCCTTCTACTTTGTCCAATCGACGGGCGCCCTTTTCAGCCCCTTGAGATACGACCGTGATAATTTCTTATTCAGGGTCTTAATCATTCATTTTCAGGTTGTCTGTCTACATGTTGAGTCCTTAAACAAGACAAACGCGTAGTTCTGTTTGAAGCGCACGAACAGTGCTTGATTCCACTTCCTGCCCGCTCCAGCCAGAGAGGGGAATCGGAACAGAACACTAGAGCGACTCTAAGCTGGTCCCTACGAGGTCTGCTGGTCAGGGGGACGTACTGTCCCTCATTGTCAGTTCTTCTCAGCTGCTAATTGTTGCTTTACCTGTTGGTTGGTTGGATGATCTCTCTGAACAGCGTTTGCTTTCCTTGCCAATCACCTACCAGTCCTCTGTCCGTTTTCTTTCCTGAACAGTGCATACAGTTTAATTTGTGATCTTCTGTCTCTTCTTCTTGCTGTCCTCTGGCTTTGTCTTCGCTTCAATCTGTGACTTGTTGCTGCCGATTGTTTTTCTTTTTCCGTCCCTCTCACCCTGTCCATCTCCTTTCTCTTCTTCCTTCCTTCTCCTAGGGTCACTCTTGACCCTACTAAACGTCAGAGCTCAAACAAGTCCATGTCGGGCTGCACCCTCCCACAGGGGACAAAAACAGTTAGTAAGTCTTCCTTTCCCATGTTTTTTTCTGGCTGCTTCTGTCTGCCTGCCTGTCTGCCTGCTTGCCGTTGCCCTCTCATCCCCTCCTTTGCTCATTCACCATCTGTTGCAGGTTGGAGTTTAGTTAAACATGGATCCAGGACCAGGCTAGTCTACAGGCAGGGGACAATGTGGAACCTGCAGGGTTCTGTGTCTGGCCCGACAAATATGAACTTCATTTTCTTCTTTTGATGAAATGAAAGAGGATTATGAATGCTTGAGCGTGAGATGGTGCGATTAGTCAGCAGTATAAATAAAACCTTGTGTTATTGTGAATTTTCAGGCAGTTAAACTTGTTGATAGTTGAACTAAACTAAAGGGGATGCCTGCTTATGGCTAATCTGTTAAAGTATATGAAACCTTTGCTTCAATCACAACCTCAAGTAGTGATTTTTATTTCAAAAGAAAAGTGCAGAAGATAATTGGATATGTTGGTTCGACTGAGACTTTAGGCTATCGTACTGTCTGTCCTGGCTTTGCATCATACTTTCTTTCATGCTTTGTCCAGTATACTCTGCACGATGTTGTCTCATATGTCTTCTCATTTCGTGTTTGGCTTTAGTGGTTGCTTTTTTTCTCACGTCCCACCTCAGGTCCTGAGGTCAAATCTGGGTTTTCTGTCACAAATTGGAGTTAGGATTAGAAAATCGGGGGGATTCAGTGCTTCTCTTAAGAACTGGACTTTCTGGGTCTGTGGACCGGGTTAGGGTTAGGGTTAGCTCTATCCCAAACCAGCATGAGGATGTGACTGAAACTCTAATCAACATCCGTGTGCCTGAATGTCTGTCTGTCTGTCTGCACTGCCTGTGTCTCTGCTTGCTGAGCTTTAGCCCCCACTAGAGGTTGTACGTGGTACAGCACCAGTACCTGCTGCCAGCAAAAAAAAAACACGTCTTTGTTTACTTGAATAATAACGGTCAAAGTTTGTTTGTTTGTTCACTTAAAAGGTTTCGCCTTCACTGCACATTTTGCACGTTAGCGTCAGTTGCAATGAAACACAGGTTGTTCTTGTGCAGTGATGATGAAGGGCATGCAAGTTTCTTTAAGGTCTGCTTTATTAGTCTGGGTCATGTAATTCACTCCATATGTTTGCAACAAACCTCTTCATCCTAAAGTATGACTGCGGGATGCAGGACAGGCGGGGGGGGGGGGGGCAGGATGGTAATATTGTTTACTGAATTAAAGGAGTGATTTAAGGAAAGAATGGAGAGACTTGAGACAGTCTTTTGCATCCTTTGAAGTAAATAACTCAATCGTGTCGTGCGTCAGTGTTTTACACGGCAAATATTTCTCCTTGGATAATTAGTCAGCCCGAAGACACATTTCAGCATGCAGTCGGGTCCAGCAGCCTGTGCCTGAGTCCACCTGGACCAGTCCTGCTGTCTGACTGACGGGCATCAATGTTCTTTGAAAGCAGGATTAGTTAAGTAGCCACAGTTTATCCCCCTCTTAAACTTGAGACCTTAAACGGCTCTTCCCCAAGCTACAAGCAGATTGTCCCGCGTCTCTGTCTGTCCACTGAATTTCTGCTTCTAATCATCTGCTTTGCTGTCCTACATTTGTGTCTCACTCGGCTGGTTGCGCATCGAGGCGTCGCAGAGATAGTCGTACACTCTTCAGTTTGTCTCCCAAGGAAGTGCTACTCGCTTATTGTTACCCCGACAAGAAAAGCAATGTCAGAATACAGATGTGACCAGTCTTCAGTCACAATACTATTACTAGTACTGACTCAACGGAACCTCGCTGCTGACTCCTCCAGATCAGCCCCAGTTCCTGCAATACAGAACAGAGTGCCATGTTTCTGGAAAAGAAGACTTTGTTCTCCACATAGAAAGTAGCAACAGTGGCCCCTGGTGGCCATGAAGGGAGATGCAGTTTTCACCCCCGGAGGTGTACCGGTACGTCAAAGTACCACAGAATACACCTTTAAAGTATGTGGTATGTTAAATACAATAACCTATAAGTCTAAAGACTTGATAATATGTGATTAGAAGATGTGACTTGTCTCTGTAGGGCTCAAAAGAACTGACAAAATAATAATAATAACATTCTCCATGTGCACGTGGTCACACTTGAGTCGTAGGGTTTTCTTTGCTTTGTGTGGACAAATGTTCAGTGAGGATAATAAAAACAGTCGGCTCTGTCCGTGCCAGCTCGGTCAGATGCTCTCCATACACCGGCGGAGCGGGTTGTCCAGTGACCGATCGGTCAGCGGTGAAAGGGGAAAGACACGGAAAAGCAGCGCCTTGCAAGTTTTATATACCACAATAAAAACAACAACAATGGAAAAAGGCTCGTTGTGTTTTGTGTCCAGTCTGCTCTTCTCTCTCCATTCGTTTGTCCTCCTCATCCTTTTCATCTGTGACGGTGACTCCCATCCAGTATTTCAGTGTAGCGAGTGAGTTTGAAGGCGGGGTCAGTGTGTTCTCTGTCGTGATTGGTTGACGTGTACTGGCTAGCCTTGCTGCTGTACGGTAGAAGTGGGAAGTTTGGTGGAGAAAGATTTTGCCACTTGATTCCTAACAGATGAATTTGTGTTCTTCTTGAGGTTCACAGACGAACCTGAGAGAATCAGCAGATCTCCGGTCACAAGGTGAGTGGATCAGAACCACACACACACGCACACACACACACCTCAATCAAGGCGTGAACATGAAGCTATTGTCACGGCTGTTTTGAGTTCATGGTTAAGTAACAGGATGCGTCGGTCTGTTCAGTTTATTTGTGTGTTGTTTACTTCCTCAGCCTCCACAGCTTCAGGCCAGTGTCAGGTTAAAAACGACAGGTAAACCAGCGCTAGCCGGCTAACGTTAGCCAGCAGACTGTGGTTTGACCCTAGATGCTAAGAATCCGTGGTAGACCATCCCTGTGACCTGATTTAAGGTGGCCCAGTAGAAATGTCCGAATTCAATAACATATGCTCTTAATCTTTTCTTCTTCTCCTGCCTCCTACCATTTATTATTTGCCCTCGGGAAACCATTTATTATTTGCCCTCTCGAACCATCCCATATCAACTTTCTGTTTGTTTCAACATTTCATCTCTCTCTCTCATCGGTTTGCATCTCCCCCCCCCCTCCCCCCTTCCAGTCGCCATCTATCTGGGCATCAGAAAGCGTCCGAGCCCCGGACCCCCCGATGCGGCTGGGATGTGAGGGTGCGGAGCCCCCGCGACCCAGCCGAGGTGGTGCTCGCGCTGCGTGAGGCGGCGCAGGGCTGCGGCTGCCAGGTCCACCTGGCCGGGCCTTTTCTCCTGTCCTGTACCCACGGAGCAGCCGGCGCCCGCGTGGCCTTTGAGGCCGAGGTCTGCCAGCTGCCCAGCGGGCTGGGCCAGAGCAGCGGCGTGAGATTCAAGCGTCTGTGGGGGGCACCGCTGGCCTTCAGAGACATTGCCACCAAAGTGTCCAAGGAGCTGGAGCTCTGAGGGCGATGGGAGGCGAGGCGGATGAATGACAGCCAGGAGGAGAGCAGGGAGACAGAAGCCTCACCTTCAGCCTGCCTCCTCCTCTTCCTCTATGGACTCCACCTCCTCTGATGTGGCTAGCAAGCTCCGCCTCCTCCAAAGAGCCACGTCTTCTGATGCCACCAGTCCCAGCCAAACAAACAGACACGCATCGACAGACTGATGATGACCTTTGACCTGGAGATGTCTCCGGACCTGCGTCCCCTGCTGACCGTTCTGTTCTCTGATGACGAGTCGAGAGGAGAATAACTCTTATTCCTGTTGCATCATATTTGTCCTCATTCCCTCTTAAAGAGCTTCTATTTAAAGAATGTTTTCAACTCGTTTCCTTTCTTTGATGCGTGTTTGGTAGATGATGTCAGAGGTGAAGCGCCACAGCCTCTCTGCCCCCCCCTGTTGCCCCTCCCGCTGCTTCGTTGAGATTTGATGTTTGCTTGAACCATTTCTCGTTGAATGTTTCCTCTGCCTGTTATTCGTACTGACACACGAGCAAATCGGCCTAATGACACAAAACGCCAATAACTTGAGACCGACTCCGAGACAGCTGGAATCCTGATTTGATTGGTTTTAATCGCCACATTTACGTCGCAGGAGATTTTGATCTGGCTTCGCATGTTTGCCTCTTCTTGACAAATGACATGTTCCAGCACATACTGTATTATTTTACTGCCCAGATAACGACATTAAAATTACTATCTAATGTGTCACAAATATAAGTCTACAAAATACATTTATATATGCATGACACAAGAAGAGTTTGCATGTTCTCCCCGTGTCTGCGTGGGTTCTCTCCGGGTTCTCCGGGTTCCTCCCACCACTAAAAACATGCACATTAGGTGAATTGGTGACACTAAATTGCCCGTAGGTGTGAGTGCGTGTGAATGATTGTCTCTCTGTGTGGCCCTGCGATGAACTGGCGGCTTGTCCAGGGTGTACCCCGCCTCTGGCCCGTTGACTGCTGGGACAGCCTCCAGCAGGACCCGCGACCCGATAACGGACAAAGATGCTTGGAAGATGAATGAATGACACACACACACACACACACACACTATATCCATACATATAGCTCGTTCTGGTTAGCGTAAATGTGGGCGTGGCGTTTGCAGTCCTACAGTCAGTTTCCCTGCTAGCATTTCGGCAGTCTGTCCAAGCGCCATCGCTTTCCTCACGTAGGAGTGCAGCACAGCCACAAAGCCGAGAATCGACGCTTGAAGAAGCAGCGATGAAGACTAAAGGGGCTCTTTGTTTGATTTAGTTTGTTAAAACAAACACGTTGCTGACTTGTTGAGCCCTTTTTTTTGCTTTTTGCCAGGATTGCGTTGTTCTGTACTGGAGATGTGAACCGATTGCTGTTTTTCTTCTTGGCTCCACATGTTTAAAGCCCATTCTAAAGGCCTTTGTCGCGTCCCACAGTAACACCGACTGGAGCGATGGCCTCAGGTCTCCAGGTAGAGGTGCTGTTTGAGTTCTGTGACGTTCACCTAACCCAGCCGGCTCTCGTTGTCCTTATTGCTTTGTCAGATCAAGAACAATTTTTGTCCAATGTATTTATTTTTGTTTATTCTTTGTTTTCCAGTCTCTCAGCCTTTGAGAATGACTTTTCCCCCGTTAGCCAAAGAGACCCCAGCATTGCAGCGATGGTTGACTGTTGACCAATCAGATGCCATCATTATTATAATGAGTCTTTGACTGTTAACCAATCAGGCCCCTGTGTCATCAAGAATCTACCAAATAGTCCGTTGATCGTTGAGCAGTGACGATTCCAAAATGAAAGCTGGATGTATCGTAACTATTTGAAGGCAAGCAGCGTCTTAACAACACAGATCTGTGCAGCCACTGTCTGAGGATGTGAAGCTGTTATTTAGGGCTATTCTTCGGTGTGTATGTTTGAGCGAGTCCAACCTCTCGTGTAGATAAAGCTAGGGCCACGCTGTCAGCGTGTTTGAAGCAGTCGCTGTTACCGACACGACTCGTGTGCTGAAGTTAGAGAAACGATTGACCTGCAGTCCTGCATGTCTCCTCGGAAATGATGTGTCACACGGAAATAAAGACTTGCATCTGCTTTCATGGTTTATTTCTTTTTCCTTGTGGATTTAATGTCGTCATTGAAACATTTCCTCAGTATACTTGTCTGAACGTTAAATATTTTTACTCTTCATGTACTTGTGCACAAAGTAAAATTCATTACCTTCAAGAGGGAATGAAGAGAGAGTTTGATTGTTACATGGGGCAACGTTTTATTGTCCAGAGCGTTTTTACAACCAAAGAAATTCATATTCTTATATATAGATTCTTCTGGTGCGTGCACATAGCCATGGCTGGACTAGTCATGGTTTGATCCCAGGATGTTACACAGAAAATGGGGACAGAGATGAGAAAGATGTAGCAGGAAAAAGAGAGAGAGAAATGAACAGAAATAAGTTAGAAAGGCAGTAGAAGAGAGAAACGTGGAGTTCTCCTTGAGAGGCGTGAGCAGCGAGGAGCCAGTCGACCGAAACCAGTGAAATCATGTTTATAAAATAAAAAAACAAACAGACGTTCCGTTGTTGGTTGTCTGTCCGCTTCACTTCTGGGCCGGGATCATGCCATCGATGGAATCTCCCTTCTCCAGCTTCTTCTCCATCTCAACCATCAGCTTGACGCCATCGACCACCAGCTGGACCTGGTCCACCTCGGAGGAGCCCAGACGGTCGGCGTTGGAGATGTCGAACACGCCACCCACAGAGGCGGTGTCGACGCCACCTGAAGGGGAGAGGGTTGAGGCCCCCCCGCGTTTGAAGGAGTCATGCCTGGATGTCCGCTTGTAAATAATGCTAAAGCACAAGCCGCTCGTCTTTCGTACCTGTGCCACGCTTCTGCAGACGCAGCCTGGTCAGGATCTCCTCGAACTTGGCGTGTGTGCTGAGCTTGGGCAGCTTGACGTGCACGCCGCCACGCAGGCCGGTCCCCAGGTTGGAAGGACAGGTCAGGATGTAACCCAAATGCTCGTTCCACATGAAACCGTGGTTGTGCTTCTTGAAGATTTCCTCAATCTGACCAGTGCGGGGGGGTAAATTAAAAATTGTGATGCGTGATGGTTGAAATATTGATGATGTCATGCAGCTTGATCTAAACGTGCGTTGATGAAGGAACGCCATGCAGCTGTTTAACAGTTCTGCTTACATCAAGAGTAGAAGAGTGCGTTCTTTTTTCCTCATATCGGAGGGAATCCGCTTGAACTCTGGTATCAGTGCATGCCCGAGTCTTTATGTGAAACGATGGATCGCTTACCTTCTGCAGGCCGACGCAGAAGCGTCTGAAGACCTCCTTCATGTTGCCTGCTTTCTGCATGGAGATGACACGCAGGTGATCCTCCTCGTTCACCCAGACCAGGAAGGTCTTGTTGTCGTTGTGCCTGGAGAGAAACAAATTCATTTACTACACAGCAGGAAAAGCATTTCACAGGTACAATAGTCTCATGGTGAATTATTGAACCATTCTGCCAGTAATCTGATTGATTCGATCGATAAAGCTGCTGATGAACTGGGAGAATCCCAGTAAAGTCTCAAAACATTTACCCTCGTGCCCATTTTGTGTGCCTCACCAGATGCCTCTGCCGTCGGGCCAGTCACGGGCCATACCGGCGCAAGTCAGCAGGGGGGAGACGGGCTTGTCGAACAGGAAGTGATCAGCAATCAGCTGCTCCTGCTCGGCATCGGACATCCCATCCAGGGGGTAGTACTTGCCCTTGAACTCTCCTTCCAGGCTGGCCAGGGCTGAGAGGAACGAAGCGAGGGAGGTGGGCAGAGGAGAGGAGTCAGGATGCAGAAACCTGCATCGGATCAGACTGGCTTTCTTCATTGGTTTGATAGTCACCCTCAATGGACAACTTCTCGATGGCTCTGCGCTCTCCACGGCTGTTGTGGGGGGGCAGGGTGAACCCCTTGATGCTGCGGCCGGTACGGACGCGGCTGGACAGCACATAGTTGGGGTCCAGGTCATCACCACCCTGAAGGAGGAAGGCAAACACAACAGGCACATTGTTATTGTTGCACTGGAGCCATTGTGTGAAGACGCCTGCTTGCTGCGCTTCCACGCATCTTCCGATTCCCCACCTTCAGGTTCTCAAAGTTCAGGTCAGTCTTGTGCTTGTCGGTCGGCTTGTAACCACCATGGCGGTCGGAGATGACGGGGTCCAACAGCTCCTTGAAGACCTCATAGGACTCCTCATCACCAGCGATGCAGCCCACAGTCATGATGAAGGGGTGACCTTGGAGACAAGAGGATGGTGACGTTGGTGAAATTGCTTGTAGGCTATGTTTGAAGGGATGCTGCTATTGGGGTCAAAAGAACTGCGAAGAAAAACCCAGAAGATCCTAGTAACTTTAGAGTTACCGACGGAAGCTCGCGTCGCCAGGCGTCGCCATGGCTACGTTCTATTTAACGTAAGTCACATTGAATCGGATCTTTTGCGGTGTGCATTCTACGCTGATGATCTGCTCCTTTTTACCGGGGTTGTCGACACCGGTTTGGATGACATCGTCAACGGTGAAGCCGCTGGGGGTGGACTTGCCCCTCAGCTTGCCGTAGATCTCCTTGGTCAGCACCTACAGATAATAACAGCCGGTCAGACGGTTTACTGGCGCGCCATTCCCTTTGTCTTTAGGTGGTGCTGTGAGTCTCGCCACGCTGTTTCGTGATCTCGACTGTACCTTGGACATGTGGTTGTTGTGCAGAGAGAGATCGGGGAACTCCTCATCCCCCGAGAACTTCATCTTGTAGTCGTTGTGGCAGTTCTTTGCCATGGTTGCTATCCGTACTCCGCCTGAGAGGAGAGAAAACAAGCAGAGGAGGCGTTATTTGTTCAGATTACCATGCATGAAAGGACAATCTCTTTTACTCGCTCCGTGTATTTGTACAGTTTTGTGATACTTTTAAATACCATCTTTCCTTTCTGGTATTTCTCCAAGTCTCTCAAGCATCTTGTCTATGAGGCTTCTCGTGATGAGAAGGCACCTTCTCATTCTGCCCATCTCCTTCTCATTGATCTCTCTCTCTCTCTCTCTCTCTCCTTGCCTTTCAGCCTGCCCGTCTGTTTCCGCTCCCGCCCTGCACTCACGATGCAGATTATTAATAGCAGGCTGCGACTCCGCTTGTCCTCCACGCCTCCAGTCTTTGCAGAGAGCTCGTGACGAATGAGTTTTCTCTCCTCTCTCTCACTCCGATCAACCTCAGGATGATCCTGTCATGTCTGAGCTGCTCTGATTCGTGGGCTGATGAGGAAATGCTTTGGTACTAAAACCAATAAAACATACAAAATAGATGAATGAATTCATGATTGGAAGCAGTGCATGTAAAAAGAAATACCGTAATATAATTAAGATCGTAATATTTGGTCACTTAACTTTTAATTCATAATGTTGTTGTACCTTTTAAACTTGAAATGAAAAGGTCTTTTGATCAAAAATCTTTAGAATATTCCCTTCTGCATAACGTAAGATCTCAATTTGGAGTTTAACCTCGTTTTTGAATAACAAAATAAAGATGACCTTAATGCAGATTTGCAAAGATCTGCAGCAGCAGAATCGATCAGAACAAAAGTGTTGGGTTGAGAATAGAGTTTAAACTGATGCCATCATTCCGTATCTATTTCCAAGCCAACCTGTTCCTCCAACGGACAGAGGTCAAAACTCTCCGTGACTCAAGGTGCACTCAGAGGTCAAAGCATCGCATGCCTCTTGGGCCTCCATAAGTTCCATGACCAAATCAAGCGCTGCTAAACTATTCAGAGTCGCAGTTGAAACCTGCCCCGCTGGTGTCAGCAACAGCTGATAGCTGTTTCAGTCACGCCACACTGCCGTAGCCCCCGACGGTATGGGACGGCTGCCTCCCATAGCCACCAAGACAACGTTGCACAACAGTGGACACTGATCGGAAAACTATTAGCGCAGAGTTCTGTCGTTTTTGTATCCAAAAAGCACCAAAGTCTTTTAAAATGTTCTAAAAATGCTCTGGAAAAAAAGGTTTTCATGACTCCACCAGTGGAGGACTGCGTCTGAGAGATCTAATATGGAAAAATCACAGCCTGTCTCCATGGATTCACCAAAAAACACTGACACAAGTTTTCTTTATGTTTGTTTTTTACCTGCTTAGGAGAAAAGAAAGAAGTAACAGATCCCGGGATCAGGTCCTGTCCACCAAATGTAGGAGTTGCCCCAACTTTGTCAGGTGACGGACTTAAGCATTTATACTCGGACTTCTGTCCCCATTGGCTGACGAAGGTAGGGGCCCCCTTTGTTTGATTGGCCACAGAGAATCTTCTCTGAGTTTCTAAAAGGCAAGAAGGAACATCGCACAACGCTGGAGGGAGAGACAACAGCTGCAGCTGTCTGGGCCACGTTCATCTCCCACCTGCTCAGAGCCTGCAGAACAACAGTACGTGCACGCTTACAAACGTGTACGTTAGGAGCATGCATGTCATAACTGCATGATCTTTGCAGGTGTAAGTAATGACCAATGTTTTAGTCTTACTAAGAGAGAATGAAAACATTAAAATGTTACCATGCGATGCGATGACTATTAGCGTGTCGTTATGTTACATGAATGAACAAAAACACGAATGCAAAAGGGGGTTCCGCTCATCATGAGCCCAAGAAAAGAAGCTAAAAGGTTAGTTTTACCAGACACTAACTAACTAACGTTTTTTTTTTTCTGGCTGTAATTTCAATAAATGTTTTACGTCCAATGTAGAGGGCGGCAGCTTTACGTGGATCAGGGATCAGGTTCTTCAGCGTCGAGTTTAAAGAGAGCAGCTCGTGCACATGTTCCCAACTGAATCCGTCCCGCATGTTTCACAAGCGTTCAAGGAGGCGGAGCAACCGCAGCTCTGCTCGCCATCATATTCTTAAATGAAAATAACCGCTTTGTCTTAGATTACACCGTCGTAATAGCCGAGCCTGCCGATGCCACCGCTTTGAGCTGTGGCCGTCTCACGGTTCGCTAAGTGGAGATGTGTGAGTTTAAAATATCTGTCACTGCTCCATGTGTGAGATCCTGCGAGCGACGCAACGTAGCAGGCTGTTCAGGCCAGGGGGGGGAGAGGAGGAACTCTTTACAGCATCTGGAGAATGTTCATGCCTTTATATTTATTCAGCATGTCCAATATCTGGAGTTGTATTTGGCTGTTTGTAGGTAAATCTGTGAGCCCGTGCAGCGCTTTGCTGGACAAGTGCCAGAGTAAGTACCCCCCCGTCCCAAACTGGTAATGTGAGAGACCTGAGTAATCGACCCACAGACAGGTATTAAATCACACACACATCATGTAGATCTGGAAGGAGCAGCTGTCTCGTACGACATTTACATCCTGAATTAGTGAGAATAATCAAACGTTTTTTTTAAAAAAAGCGACCCTTAAACTACATTTCAGTTAGATCTTTAAATGTTGGGGCTTCACCTAACACCTAATTAGGAGTCATTGTTATTGCCTTCCCTGCTGGTAGAATAGAACAAATGGCTGTTCTCTAAAATGGAACTCCAGCTTCCACAACACTTGAAGATTCAGAGCTGTGTCCGTCCTCCGTCCGGCACCTGTGTGACGCGCTGGCGTCCTTCAGCAGGACAAACACATGTCAGACATGGCTGTCGTTGTTCATGTGAGAGTGACTGGCTGCTCGTCTCCGTGTGTTGACCTTGTGATCTTCAAAGAGCTGTCCATCATCATGCAGTGGACGGATGTGGAGGGACGCTCTGACTCTTGTCTCCTTTCCTTTGAATTAACGCTCAGGCTCCGGTTTCACGGCTGACCCGCCACCGACATGCTTCTAAATGAGTCTTCCTTCACGTCGCTCACTGTGAACACAATCATGAACCCACAGCAACTTCTTCCTGCGAGTCAGCGTCGTGTGCACCAAACGACGTTGTTCATATGGCCTCGGATTTAGCCAGCAAGCCGTAAAACTCAGTTAATCAACATTTCAAAGTCAAATAGGAAACATAAAACTGAATCCACCGACGCTTTGTCTTGGAAATGCTTCTGTGTTCCGTGCGTGACGTGAGAGACATTACTGTGGGTCAGCGTCCATCATAGGAAGGGAACGTTTCAGCCTTGACCATTGCGCCCCCCCCCCCCCCATAAATAAAGCCGACGGGCCGAGCTCAAGATGAGTGATATGTGCTGTGTGTGTGTCTTCCACCCTGCAGACCAGTTAGCTCTGTTGCTTGCATGCTACTGTGGAACCGATCCAGTATCCTATTTTAGACTGCCATTCTACCCCCCCCCCATCCGCAGCCTCTGAAGCCCACAGCTGCCCCGTGGAGACAGGCAGCCTGGAGTTATGTAACCGAGAACACAGATGTCGTTCTTACAGGTTTATATAAAGCGTGTTTGTTCTCTGTGTCTGTGTGAAGCGCTGCTGCCACTAAAGCGAGCGCATGGTTGAGAGATCCGACGAGTGTTGGTGTCATTTGTGTGCATGTGCATGCACGCTCCTGGAGACCTCCCTCCAAACAGGTTCAACGCCCTTAGAGCCCCACAACCTCAGCGAAGCTGTTGGGATTTGATGCTTTAGGAAGGTGTGGCGTTCATTTTGATCCTTTGATATATCTACTGGCTGAACAGATACAGATGCATCTAATAGACGTAAATATGCCGGATTATAGCAAAAATGCTCATTTACATCCGCTGTCCCTAGGCAGGTTACAGAAAGACGCAACAAGACAATTAAGTTACAAATATTACATGTAAATATACATGGATAGCTTATTACTGTAATATCCTCCGCAGAGGCGAGGCTGAGGTGATGTAATCGTCTGTCTGTCTGTCTGTCTGTCTGTCTGTTAGCAAGATAACCCAAAAGTTTCTGGAAGGATCTTGATGACATTTTCAGGAAATGTTACCAGGAACAGATGTTTAAATTCTGGTGACGACCCAGAAGAGATTCTGGATTACTTAGAAGTCTACGTTAGCATTGCGGTCAATGGAGCTTTTGTTCCTCAATATCTCGGTTGATTATTGACCGATGTTTATGGAATTTGACAGTCATATAGGGGGGGGGGGGGGGGGATTAAAAATCAGAAAGACAAAAGACAGCCAGACACACGCAGAGCAATGTCGTGCATGCTGTCCAGTGCAGAGAAGAATTCTGTAAATGTGTTTTAGTACATTGTGTGTTTGAGGAAACAGGCGGTAATAAATATTCAACAGCTTCATGCAGTTTTCAAGAATTTCAGCTAAAACATGTAAAGGAAAAACACTTTGCTTTGATGCTTAGTATTTCCGTGGTGCGTTTTCCATGTGACTTGTTTGTGTTTTTGGACCAACATGCAATCGGATCACAGATTCGCATTTGCAGCAAAGCCCCTCGGGAACTCTTTCTGGGTTCCGTTCACACGAGCGTTGCCAGGAGTAACTGGAGAGATTCTACTGATGCATCGTCGTGAGGGTTCGACAATAAACTGTGGAGAGAAAAGAAGAAGGAAATGATTTTGGGTATTTGAAAAAAAAAACCACAATGAGAAATGACATGGCGCTATAATCAATTAGCGGCGCTACGCTAAGTTTAAACGTACCTGACTATGAACCGACGCATGACTTCTTACTGTCGATAATAGTTTTGCATGTCCGTGACTTTCCTGTGGCGGTGATGGTGGCGTGAAACACGATCTACCCCCCCCCCCCCCCAGCTTATGGGGGACGGTGGACTGTGAATGTCTATCTTTAGGGCCATCTCGCCAGGTCCTCCCATCTCCAGTGCCAGCGCTCCTGATCCAGTTACATCGACTCAGCTGTCAGTCCGTCCACCCCTCCAGAGTTCATCACGTGTTCACTTCACCAGATCACTTCATATCAAACAGATGAGGACTGAATCATGCGTAGAACGCACACATGAAACACTGATTCTATTGCCTGCGGTGTGTCTTCACTGCTACAAGTCAGGTACATGAAATAATGTGTGGCTCTCGCACTGGATGCTGAGGTTCTCCATGAAAGTGACCAGGTAGGACAGAATTAGAAATGAGACAATAAGAGGGACAGTGAAGGTTAGACGTTTTGGAGACAAGGTCAGAGAGACCAGACTTTGATGGTTTGGACATGTCCAGAGGAGAGACAGGGACTATATCGGTAGAAGGATGCTGAGGATGGAACTGCAGGGAACAGGACTAGAGGACGACCCAGACGAAGAGACATGGACGTAGTGAGGGAGGACATGAGAGTGGCTGGTGTTGGGGAGGACGATGCAAAGGACAGGACTAGAGGACGACCCAGGAGAAGAGACATGGACGTAGTGAGGGAGGACATGAGAGTGGTTGGTGTTGGGGGGGACGATGCAAAGGACAGGGCTAGATGTAGTTTCTGTCCGTTTGTCTTCATGCAGCGTCCCTTTTGTCTAAACTCTGCTGAGACAAACGTTTGATTGTTAGGAGTCGTGTGCTCGGGCAGAGGGAGGAGAGATGTTTAAACTGCAGCAGATGAACAAATGAAGTGGTTGCTATTTTTTACCGAGAGGTGAGAGGTTACGGAAAAATGACCTCCAAGCCAACGCTACAGTGGCGGTTTGTAAAGGTCCTGGGCTAAATTCCACCCGAGGACTCCCCCCGCCCCCCCTTCACCGGCTTCTTTTCACCAATTAGGAAAGAACTCTCAAGAGTGCCGAGCAGAAAGGAAAGGATGAATCTGCTCCTTGAGGGGTGTCCGACTGGACCGTGTGATGTTTCAAACACGATGAAAGCTGATGTTTTACGACGCTTACAGGTGAATGTGTGGTGAGCAGCAGGTACCGGGGGGGGGGGGGTTACCCGGCTATCAGTGACCTTAAATGGCCAAGCCCTGCCTGCACACTCACCAGTCAGTTGCTGGTTCCTGTCTGCCTACCTGACAGCTGAGCTCTCCATCAACCTGCCCATATAACTGTCACACACACACACACACGCACGCACACGCACACACACACCCACACACACACACGCACACACACACACACACGCACACACACACACACACACACACGCACGCACACGCACACACACACCCACGCACACACACACACACACACGCACACACACACACATGCACGCACACGCACACACACACGTGTCCTGGGGAACCTATCCTAACATGCTTTAAGTGCATGAAATGCAGGCATGGTAACAGCCCTGACCTCTGTGTTAACTCTGCTGCTTGACTAAATGGAAGATAGCGCCACCTACAGGAAGGCAAACCTTCCAGGAATAGCCACCGAATGGAAAGCATGAAACTTCAGTGTCTCTCTTTCTCTCTCTGCTCCAGCCATCCCTTCTTCTTCACCAAGGCGGTTGTCTGTTTGTGAGGAGGATTATAGAAAACCCGCTTCATGGGTCTGGGTGATTGATGTTTTCTATGATGAAGCATCAAACGATGCCAAATACACAGGACGCATAACACTTTTAGCTGTTTTATGTCTATACACTTTGCATTAATCATTGATATTGCATGTAAAACAGGACACATATCTAACTGATGCACGGCAGGAAGTCAGGTGGAGAGTTAGCCCATCCCAGGAGGAGAACATCCAGGAGGAGAACATCCAGGAGGAGAACGTCCAGGAGGAGAACATCCAGGAGGAGAACATCCAGGAGGAGAACATCCAGGAGGAGAACGTCCAGGAGGAGAACATCCAGGAGGAGAACATCCAGGAGGAGAACATCCAGGAGGAGAACGTCCAGGAGGAGAACATCCAGGAGGAGAACATCCAGGAGGAGAACATCCAGGACTCTAACGCTTCTGTGTGTGTTGGGAAGTCCAGCGCAGTATTTTGTTTTATAATCCTCACTCATTATTGACCTCTCAAACGAGATAAAAGAACCGAGGACTAACTAAAATATATATAAAATATTATTTAACCCTTTAAAGTCGAGTGTATTATATTTGATACACTCAAACTTCTAAATTATAACTTTGATACCCCCCCCACCCTGATGTATACAATCAGCCACATGTGTCTGCATTTTCCATGTGATAAAATTCTGGATTTAGCAAAAACTATACAAATTAATGAATGCACACACACACACACACACACACACACATTTATTTTTGTTTATTTCACTTGTTGACACATTTGTCAGAAGATTCCCAGAATTTGATTTTTCTGGCAATTATTTCATGGTTCAGGCTTTAAAGGGTTAAGAAGAACAATTCCTTTCACCTTTTTTTAATGTTTACTTTTTAAAATGAAACATCACGTGCGTGTACGACCTTTACGTTGAACGCGTGAACCGGAAGAGGAATGTGCTACGGATGCTAGCTTGATGCTAGTGGCTACGATGGCAGCAGGTGTCTCATCTAAAGCTGTAATTGTTACCTTCTCACCTGGCCGACACTCCGGATACTCGCAGACTCTGTTCGTGGGAATGTTCCACTCTGTCTGATCAGTTCCGCGTTCTCATGAAATTATTCCATCGAGTGGGGAAAGGAGCAAAGCGCGCCGCCGCAGCGGGAGTTAGCAGGTAGGCTAGAAATAAGCTGCTGCGTCTGCGTCTGCGTCTGCGTCGAGTCCTCCGGGTTACCGACCGCTACCGACCGTGTGCGGGCTTCACCGGCCGAGGAGCGGAGCTGTCTCCTACCGTGTCCCAAGTCGGCGTTAAATCTAACGACGGGTTAGCATTAGGCTCAAAGTGGCGTGAAAACCAACCGTTCCTGAAGTGTCCGCAGGCCTTAGGCCCCGCCCACAGTCAACAAAGTAAACAAAGAGAAAGCCTGAAACACAGATCGATGGTGTTTTTGTGTCGTTCCATTCATTCCATGGTCGCTCGTGCGTGTTTTGATTGATTACCTTTGGACTAGGTTGTGATGGCCTTCATGCGTGCACGCAGTTCCCTTTTTATTTACGTCTACAAACACACTTCTCGTGTTTGATCAGTGAAGATGATGACAGTCTTCTTCATCATTTCTTTATTGTCTCTCGATTGGTTGAATTCCGGTGGCTCTGCAGGATTTATGGCTTCGACCGTCTTTCTGTCTACATTTATAAGAAGCTCTGTGATTTTTAATGGGGGAATCAGCCTGTGAAGCAGGTGATCGATCAGCCTGTGAAGCAGGTGATCAATCAGCCTGAGAAGCAGGTGATCAATCAATCAGCCTGTGAAGCAGGTGATCAATCAATCAGCCTGAGAAGCAGGTGATCAATCAATCAGCCTGAGAAGCAGGTGATCAATCAATCAGCCTGTGAAGCAGGTGATCAATCAATCAGCCTGAGAAGCAGGTGATCAATCAATCAGCCTGAGAAGCAGGTGATCAATCAATCAGCCTGAGAAGCAGGCGATCGATCAGTTATTGCCTTCAATCCAGGTTGATCGTTCTGATCGGTCCGCATCCAGCCATGTTCTCGATTGTTCTTGTCTTTTTGTTTCGGGACCCATGATGATGATGATGATGATGAATATATTTTTTAGATAGAATGTTAGAGTACAAGTACAGTCAAACAATAGCATGTATTACAGTACAAGTACAGTCAAGCAATAGCATGTATTACAGTACAAGTACAGTCAAACAATAGCATGTATTTCAGTACAAGTACAGTCACACGGTAGCATGTATTTCAGTACAAGTACAGTCAAACAGTAGCATGTATTACAGTACAAGTACAGTCGCACAGTAGCATGTATTTCAGTACAAGTACAGTCACACAGTAGCATGTATTTCAGTACAAGTACAGTCAAACAGTAGCATGTATTACAGTACAAGTACAGTCGCACAGTAGCATGTATTTCAGTACAAGTACAGTCACACAGTAGCATGTATTTCAGTACAAGTACAGTCACACAGTAGCATGTATTTCAGTACAAGTACAGTCAAACAGTAGCATGTATTACAGTACAAGTACAGTCACACAGTAGCATGTATTTCAGTACAAGTACAGTCACACAGTAGCATGTATTTCAGTACAAGTACAGTCACACAGTAGCATGCATTACGGTACAAGTACAGTCACACAGCAGCATGCATTACGGTACAAGTACAGTCACACAGTAGCATGTATTTCAGTACAAGTACAGTCACACAGTAGCATGCATTACAGTACAGTGAGTTGAAACATGACCCGTTTCGTTCCCACCTCGGAGTCGGAGCGATGTTGTCAGCCGAGGAGATTCTGGGAAACACGCAGCAGGTGATCGCAGGGCTGGAGGCGCTGAGAGAGGAGAACCGCAGCCTGCTGGAGAACCTGCAGGAGGCGGCGGGGGGCCCGGCGGGGGGCCCGGCGGGGTCTGAGCCCGGCAGCGTGGAGCAGCAGAAGCGTGGAATCATCCTCCAGTCGCTGGAGAGCATCGAGCTGGGCCTGAGCGAAGCACAGGTACCCCGAGCACGTCGCTCTGCTGCGGCTTTAACCTGCCGGGGGGGGGGTCTGATTATTGGTTTGCTCCATGCTACACTTGTCTCCCCAGGTGATGATGGCGCTGTCGGCTCACATGAGTTCACTGGAGGGGGAGAAGCAGAAGCTGCGTGCTCAGGTGAGAAAGAAA
The DNA here is from genome assembly GCF_040956055.1 of Brachionichthys hirsutus. Taxonomy (NCBI): domain Eukaryota; kingdom Metazoa; phylum Chordata; class Actinopteri; order Lophiiformes; family Brachionichthyidae; genus Brachionichthys; species Brachionichthys hirsutus. The sequence continues at coordinate 12,998,137 of NC_090907.1, forward strand.
AGCAAGTTTCATGTCTTCCATCGATCATCTCCTCTTCCTCCTCTTCCTCCTCAGGTCCGGCGCCTCTGTCAGGAGAACCAGTGGTTGAGGGATGAGCTGGCCGGAGCGCAGCAGCGGCTGCAGGACAGCGAGCAGCAGGTGGTCGCCCTCGATGAGCAGAACAAACACCTGCAGTTCATGTCCTCCATACGCAAATACGACGAGGAGGAGGAGCCTCATCAGGTCTGTGGACAGACACAAGTATATGTGTGTGTATTTGTATCTGTGGTTGTTTGTTTGGGACGTTTTCTCTCATAACTTTATGTAAAGGGGAGTCAAATGTGGGGAAACCACTCGGCTGGACGACGTTTCAGCTTCTCCGTGTTTAAGTTCAAAGAAACTCGGTTTAATTATGACCTTGAACTGTTTTACACGCGACACAGCATCAATGCGTGACTCAGTCAGTGTACGAAGTCATAGTACCGGTACTTCAATTCAATTCAACTTTATTTATATAGCCCCAGATCACAACAGAAAGTATAGCGCTACACGGGAGCGTTGTAGCGCTACACGGGAGCGTTATAGCGTTACACGGGAGCGTTATAGCGTTACACGGGAGCGTTATAGCACTACACGGGAGCGTTATAGCGCTACACGGGAGCGTTATAGCGCTACACGGGAGCGTTATAGCGGCTTATAGCGCTACACGGGAGCGTTATAGCGCTACACGGGAGCGTTATAGCGCTACACGGGAGCGTTATAGCGTTACACGGGAGCGTTATAGCGTTACACGGGAGCGTTATAGCGCTACACGGGAGCGTTATAGCGCTACACGGGAGCGTTATAGCGCTACACGGGAGCGTTATAGCGCTACACGGGAGCGTTATAGCATTACACGGGAGCGTTATAGCGCTACACGGGCGCGTTATAGCGCTACACGGGAGCGTTATAGGCGTGACTGCATCCGTTAAAAGAATAAATCTTTATGCAGATATTATACATGCACGTCTTCAGTTGTGCTAATCTCATGTATTTGGCGGATGGCCTCAGATCTGAACGGGGCAGGCTTGACAGGTCAGAGTTGAAACTGCAGCACACTTTGGGTATTATTGGAGGAGCAAAACATTTGTAAGCTGAACTTTGACAGCCTTAGCTAGCCCGCTCTCTAATGAGAGCTCCATTAGCTCCTCGCTAGAGGCAGTGGTGTTGCATTTATAGCATTAACATCGTGCAGATTCTTGTTCTCCACTACTAGCTAGCTCGAGGGCCGTTGCAGAGCGACACCAGTCGTCCCTGGGCTGCTAAATTCATTGTTTATTTACCTGTCTGGATTATTTAGAAGAATACAGGCCATATATTCCTGTTATTCCTGTTATTCCTGAATGATGGGACTTTTACCACGAACGCGTCAGTTGTCCATGACGTCAAAACGGCTTCTGTAGTCATTGAACAAATGAATCTCACGCGTTTCATTTTCACCGACTACTTTGATCAGTATCGATGTGGCGGATCAGTATCGATGTGGCGGATCTTTTACAGGGATGCGTTGCTGTGACGGGAACAGCAACACATTTCATCCGTTCAGTCTGTCTGAAAAAGGCGTTTTCTGTGTCGCGACATTTTGAGGATGTGCGGTTGGAACTCGGTTCAATATTTACTTTGGTGGCTGAGGACTGAAAAGCTTCAATCGCAGTCTGTACTCGTGTTTCTGCTCTGATTGGTCTCCCATAGTCGGGGCAGGGCAATGGTGACCCTAACCCTCAGTGGATGGGAGCGTTCAGACGGAACGTTGGAATACTGCCGTGTTGTTGTGCTGTAAAAATAGAAACCACAAATCCCCATGAAGCCTTGGTGCTTGTGAGTTCTCTGACCCAGTAATACACAGTTATTGTGTGAGTTTTTGTGTTTGTTTCTCTTCTCAGGACGACAAATCCTCCAGCAAAGAGTCTTTGGATGATCTCTTCCCTACTGAGGATGAGGTGAAGTTACAGAGTGAGTGTCTGCGTGCGTCACACACTTTAATGTCTCTTAACGTTCCAGAGAGTGTTATTTTTAGCACTGACAAAACAAATGATTGATTAGTGTTTGGTCAGAAAAAACAACTTCAGCCAAGCGTCTGGGAATCTCCTCCCTGTCAGACCTGGAGGTAAAAGGAACGGCGCTTTAGAAGCAGGCAGATTATTGATGCTATTCTAACAAGAGATATTTTCCATAGTCCAACATCTGACTGTTTTATTTACTTCGATCATTACATTAGATTTCTTTTCACCTGCTTCCTGCTAAAGTTTCTGTTTGTGTGTTTGTTTGTGTGTTTGTGTGTTTGCTGCTGCTCAGCGGCGCAGCCTCATCGCAGCAGCGCAGCGGCGGCAGCCCAGCATGGCGGCTACGAGATTCCTGCCCGCCTTCGAACGCTCCACAACCTGGTCATCCAGTACGCGTCGCAGGGAAGATACGAGGTTGCTGTCCCGCTCTGCAAACAGGTGATTGTTCCCGTCTCGGCCCCACGCAGGAACGATACGCTAAAGCCTCGTTACAGGAAGGCAGGTCAGAGTTATTTATACGGCGGAACCTCGGTTCTCCAACATGATTCGTTCCGTAATACTGCAATAATGTAAACTAGGTGAATCCGTTCCTACGCGGATTAATGCCCATTTACATGCCTACAGGTAGGTATATTAATGTGTAACTACGTGTCTCTAAACAACAGGAAGTTGTAAATAATACGAAAAACAAAAGCATAATAAAAGTAAATTTAACCCAAATCTGTGTCATTTACATCCTGTTTCAGCTGCGGTGTCGGGAGGGGGGAGGAAGGGGAGAGATCCTCCAGGAAATGTCTGGGTGACTCTCCTCCTGGGTTTGAATTCCTTCTCTTTCTCTTTGAAGAAAAGTCTAAATCGTTTATTTCTCCGTCCCGTCCTGCAGCGAGATCCCAGACACGGACGCCATTTTCATATTTGCTGATTATTTTCTTCTTCAGTTCAACAGTTGTTCTCCCCACGTTCCTCTTTTCTCTTCCAGTAGTTTTACTGCTGCCTTTCTTTGGATCCGTGACAAAGAGCTAAAGAGAACAAAGCTAAAAGTCTGCTCAAACTGGACCTACTCGGCTAGGCTCCGCCTTCATCCTCGTGTGTTCGGTTCGCCTCGGATGCACTCGTGTGCTTGAACTCGGAAAAACAGTTCGACTTCCGAGGCATTTTAAACTGGAGAACCGAGGTTCCACTGTGCATAACCAAATATCACCAAGTTGTCGACGTTACAGCATCATTCGCTGCTCAAGCCGTTGGTTCAGATGAGAGAATAAAGCTCCTCCGTTTGAAGAATACGATCCAGGAGGATGTGGAGCTCACGATAAAGACGATCGAGTTTTTGGTTCTGATTGTTGAGGATTTAAATTTCTCTGATCGCCCCAATAGGCTTTGGAAGACCTGGAGAAGTCATCAGGACACACCCATCCAGATGTGGCCACCATGCTGAATATACTGGCGCTGGTGTACAGGTGGGGCTTGTTGCCATGGCAGCAATTCAACACTCCTTAGAGCAGGGGTGTCCAACTCATTTTCTCCAAAGGCCAAATGTAAACTGTAACAGAGTAAAAAATGTAACTAAATGTAATGTAATTTAATATAAAATAAATGTAACTACTCCTTAACATGCTGTTAAATAACTATTTTTGTATTTAACTCTTTAGCAACAGTAATTACAATAAAATATCACTTTTTTAAAAGGTTGTAACTTGTTAGAGATAAAGCCATACTGTAAATGAAAAAAAATGATAAGTATGAACCAAAGTTTGTGATGGGAATAAATTAACACATCTAATAATGTGGAAAAGTTCCATTCAAATGCAATCATCACGCAGGAACAAAGATAATCGATACAAACTCAAAGCAAAAGCAAAAAGCCACCACCTTGTCTTGTCATGGACATGCAGAAACCAAAGAAACCAACCAAAGTGGGAAAGATAAAGAACATTCCCCCAGTCAATGCCGTGGAAAAGACGTCACTTTCAGGATCAGCACTGGACAGCTCCATATGTAGCCGGCTACCTATGGAGCTGTCCAGTGCTGATCCTGATCCATACGTAGCCGACTACCTATGGAGCTGTCCAGTGCTGATTCTGATCCATATGTAGCCGACTACCTATGGAGCTGTCCAGTGCTGATCCTGATCCATATGTAGCCGGCTACATATGGAGCTGTCCAGTGCTGATCCTGATCCATATGTAGCCGGCTACATATGGAGCTGTCCAGTGCTGATCCTGATCCATATGTAACCGGATCAACATGTCAGCACATGCTGGAAAAAACAAAAAAGTTCAAATAACTTTCAATCGTTACCGCCAGCAGATTATTGATTTCCTGACTGCAGCGTGTTGCTATTGTTATTGCCATGTTGCTGAATTGTTCCGTTTGATCAGTTCACTACTTTAGTTACAAACATTGCATATTCAATTGTCTAGTTGTAAAAATATATGGATAGATTATTGCTGTTATTATAACATAAATCCTTTCAATTGATCATGTTAAGAAAACCACACTCCACTCCATCAATCAATAATCAAAGTTATTCAAGTAAATAATATAAAATAATAAAGAAAGACAAATATCATCCAACACAAGTTATGGCATTAACTTTGTTCTAAACTCTATAACGCTCTTGAGTGTGAAGCCAGAGTCCGTCGATAATGATCGGTTCCTCGTGATTCGTGATGCTTTTCTTTCCAGAGACCAGAACAAATACAAAGAAGCAGCCAATCTGCTGAACGACGCGCTGGAGATCAGGGAGAAGACGCTCGGGATGGACCACCCAGCTGTGAGCGATTGTCCCTCTAATGATAAACCGCCTTGGTCTGGAATCTACGTTTAGATCTCAGAATCCGACTCCGCTTTATTGCTCCAGTTTGTGCACACAAACAAAGAGTTTGACTTTTAGATTTGCTCATAATCTACGAGATTTTAGGAATTTAAAAAATATAAGATTTTACTCCCCTTTTGTTGCAGATGGCGATGTCTGTCTAGATTGAACATGAGATTGTGTATTTCATGTTTTAATGTGTTCCTACAGGTGGCGGCGACACTCAACAACTTGGCAGTTCTTTGTGGGAAAAGAGGAAAATACAAGGAAGCCGAGCCGCTGTGTAAAAGAGCGCTGGAGATCAGAGAGAAAGTGAGAAAGTCGAGCAGAGTTCACACCTCGGTCTCTCGATACGTCTTCTGCTTCTGACCCTCACACAACCCTGAGTGAACACTGCTTTTACTGTGCTTTTACTTTGAAATAATACTGTATTTTGTGTCCGGATGCTCCTCAGGTTCTGGGTACGGATCACCCGGACGTGGCCAAGCAGCTGAACAACCTGGCTCTGTTGTGTCAGAACCAGGGGAAGTACCAGGAGGTGGAGCGCTACTACGAGCGTGCTCTGCACATCTACCAGAGCAACCTGGGCCCAGACGACGCCAACGTGGCCAAGACCAAGAACAACCTGGTGAGAGGAAGTCCGTCGCTGTGCCACGCAGGAGAACGTCGCATCGTCTCCGCCGTCATCGTCCCGTTTCCTCGCTCTATTTCAGGCCTCGTGCTATCTCAAGCAGGGGAAGTACAGACAAGCTGAAGCGCTCTACAAACAGATCCTGACCAGGGCTCATGAAAAGGAGTTTGGATCTGTAGAAGGTAGGAAGCAGCTGCAGCAGCAGCAGAGTTCACACGCTGGGTTGGGAATGCATCGTCTCGATCTATTACAGATCTGCCTCCCCAGCGGCAAAGACGTTGTGATGGTGATGACGATCCCTCTGAGTCTGGTTCACTGACATCGCCCAGAAGAGATCTGTTTAAAGGAGATCCATTTCCTAATTCAATTTATTTCAACTTTATTTATATAGCGCCAGATCACAACAGGAAGTAATCTCAAGGCACTTTACAGGATTAGCAGAGAGAGGCAGAAGTGTGTGGTCAGACCATAGCAGACCACACACTTTATACACGTTTAACAGGCAGGCATTAATCTTCATAGATTGTTTCAGTATTATAGAATGAAACCAAAGATCAAAACCTGTTTTCAGAACGAAACATTTGAGAAATAAAAATATACAGTACGTACAGTAAACGTTTTCCTATTAATAAATATGATAGCTTTGAGAAATAACGAATTTAATTTTAATGATCAACCTACGAGGTTGAACACATAAGAAATTATTAATGGCGACTCGCCGTATTTCACAGTTCCTCCGCCGCTCCGCTGTGCCACTTTAAAGGTTTAAAGGTGCGGATGATGTTGGTCCAGCGTAACGTTCTTTTTCCTGCAGTCACTGATCCACAAAGCTAAAGCAGACTCTGTCCTTACGATGTTCTTGTTGCAGACAGTTACAACCCTTTCTGCTGTCGTCCTTGTGTTATCTTCCTCCTTTTTTATGTAACGAACCGAAGACTCGTTTATTTCGTAATGGTGCCCTACAGCCGCGTAACGTTTACCTTCCTTTAGAAGTACAACCTTTTGTGCGATGGTTAGCGTCTTCCTCTGACTTTTGGATGCGTCCACAGGTGCCTTTGTCGGCGCAGATCGTTTTGTTGGCATTGTGGGTCTTGCAAATACTGTACACTGTGCAGTACAGTATACAGTACACAGTACACAGTACAGTACTCTACTTCAGAGTCACATTGCTGATGTCAATTTGGCTAGTTCAGCGCATTCTGTACTGCACAGGAGACACGAGGAGATTGATTGACAGTGGCACAGTACAGTCCCTTAGCCAATCAGGACGCAGAACACGTTCAATGCGCATTCAGGTGCAGAAAAAAAACCATGCAAAATTGCATTAAAAAACTCCGCCAAGCAGCGAGGAAGATGAACCGAATCATAACGAGGGACTACTGCACACACACTTTTGGAGCGTTTGTTCTGTCCTCTAATTCTCTAGCGTTCTACCTGTGCTTCCAGGTGAAGGTCGTCCCACCTGGTCAGGTGGCGAGTTCAGCGGCTCGGAGCAGGAAGGACTCGGTAACCTGAAACGCAGCGGCTCCTTCACCAAACTCCGAGAGTCGATTCGCCGGAGCAGCGAGAAACTGGTTCGCAAGCTGAAGGGAGTCGGAATGGAGGAAGCGACCCCAAGGAATGCTGGGTAATAAGAACATAGTGGGACCGTACATTTTCAGGGAGGGAACTCGTGGATCTTCATAGGTTAAACGCAAATGATGCAAATTTAAATAATGCCAAAGTAGTTTTAGTATTTTTTATGTTTTCCGATTCAAAATGTGATGAAAGACTTCCTGTCTCGTCTTCAGGATGAAGAGGGCGAATTCTCTGAATGTGTTGAACGTCGGATCCAGAGAGAGGCAGGACGGCGCTCAGGTGAGGACGCCGTTATTCCTCGGACAGAATCGGTGTCTTTACGTTTCTGCATTTGTTCCATTAATTGTGAGATCAGAAACTTTGTTCATCAAATGATCAACATTTAGTTGAGCTGCGACGCTTGAGCTCCGTGTTTCTGTTCTGTGCTCAGTCGAGCCGTCTGACGGAGGCTCGGGGTCTGAGCTCCAGCACACAGAACCTGACGCGACGGGGGTCCCTCAGTGGAACCAGCTAGCGTCCAGAGACCAGCTCACACTGGCTCTCTGGATCGCTTGGGTCAGACGTCCTACACCAAAGTGAGGCCCCTTCCTCTAGCTCTGAAGTTAACTTTGAAATGAGTTTTAGACATCTAGCGTGTGAAATATCAGTCATTTAAAAATGTATTCTGAGTTATTGTGGCAACATGACGTTTAAATTCTGGCGACAATTGTAAAAAGAGATGAGAGATTTGGGCCACATGAACTTACCGTCATTCCTTCCTGTTTAAAACAAATTCATTTCCAGGAGTTAAATATTAACCCAATAAATAAGGGAAGCTATTTATGGAACACGCACGTTTTCGATGCTGTAAGAGATATTTTTATATGACTGTTTTTGTAAGCTGCAGGTTAGAAATTAATTTTGTGTAATTAAACGGGAACAAAGGGATTCTCTTCTTAAAATGTTACCTGAGGAGTAACGGGATGTAAAATGGTTTACACAACGTTTCCCCCAAAATATGAATGTTACATGCACTTTATGAAAGCAGACGTTGAGCCATCCCGTTCATCCAGCTCGTTCTAAACCACACAGGGTGACTGCAGCTTTATCATTCCACACCATGAGAAAAAGGGTTAGGGGCGGAGCTACGGTCCTCTATTGGTGAGGATTCTGTCACCTCGTCCGTCTTGAACAGGGGTCCCCAAACTTTTTCCTGTGGGGGCCACACAACGTTTTCCTTCTCTGATGGGGAGCCGGGGTCAGTTTGTACAGGGAAAGTGTGACGATGGCAGGGGGGCCTCAATATGTATTGTTTTCCAGACAGCAAATAACCCTTTCTTCACAGAAAATAAAGTCAGGAAATAAATAATAACACTATTAATTAAATAACCTAATAACCCTTTCCGGGTTTGTCACAGAAAAACCTCCATGGAACATTAACTTTCTGGTCGTATGTGATCATCATTAAAATTGTCCCAAACAAAAGGAAGGATGCTTTTCTTCAGAATATTAATATATTCTTCACTATCAATATTATTTTTAGGAAACAAAAGAACAATTAATGACCCCTCTTAAATGCACCCCATACCATTATTGATCCCCCCACCGGCTACTCATGTTGTATGGAAAGGAAAATACAAAAAAAACCACAAAAAAAACATTTTGTCTCTGGTATTGTTCAGGGGGCGGGGCAAAATGTGGAGGCGGGCTGTAGTTTGGGGACCCCTGGTCATGATGGACCGTGGTAACACCTATCCTGATCTGGTGTTCAGATTGGTTTTTATCCAACTTAATCCAACAACTTTGAGGAATTTCCCAGTTTCTATGTTAATGATGTCCCCAAAGCGCAAAATCACCAGTCTAATATTCAGGAATATCATTCTACAACAGTCTACTACTACTACTACTACTAGTACTAGTACTACTGTACTGTCTTCTTGTCCCCTGAGGGGTCGCCACAGCAAATCAACCTTCTCCACTCCACCCTGTCCTTTGCATCGTCCTCCCCAACACCAGCCACTCTCATGTCCTCCCTCACTGCGTCCATGTCTCTTCTCCTGGGTCGTCCTCTAGTCCTGTCCTTTGCATCGTCTTCCCCAACACCAGCCACTCTCATGTCCTCCCTCACTACGTCCATGTCTCTTCTCCTGGGTCGTCCTCTAGCCCTGTTCCCTGGCAGCTCCATCCTCAGCATCCTTCTACCGATATAGTCCCTGTCTCTCCTCTGGACATGTCCAAACCATCAAGGTCTGGTCTCTCTGACCTTGTCTCCAAAACGTCTAACCTTCACTGTCCCTCTTATTGTCTCATTTCTAATCCTGTCCAACCTGGACACTCCCAAGGAGAACCTCAGCATCTTCATCTCCTCCACTTCTAGCTCCGCCTCCTGTCTTTTCCTCAGAGACACTGTCTCTAAGCTGTCCATCATGGCTGTCCTCACCACTGTCTCTAAGCCGTCCATCATGGCTGTCTTCACCACTGTCTCTAAGCCGTCCATCATGGCTGTCCTCACCACTGTCTCTGAGCCGTCCATCATGGCTGTCCTCACCACTGTCTCTGAGCCGTCCATCATGGCTGTCCTCACCACTGTCTTGTAGACCTGTCCCTTCGTCCTATCACAGAGCACACCTGATACTTTCCTCCCCCCGTTCCAGCCTGCCTGCACACGATTCTTCACCTCCTTTCCACATTCTCTCCATCACTCTGCTCTGTTGACCCGAGGTACCTGAAGTCCTCTCCCTTCTTTACGTCTATTCCTTGTAGCTTCACTGTCCCCCCTGGGACCTTCTCATTTACACACACGAACTGTTTTAAAGGAGGCTCAAAGGAGAAACTGGCTGTGCTACGCTGGCTCCTGCTAACCGTGCTACCTACGAGGCTGCATTGAAAAGAGTCAGGAATGTTTTCCAGTAAATAAACTTGAGATTTGCTTTTAGATCTCAGCCACTTATTCATGTTTCTTAATTCCACTCTTTGAAAAATCAAACCGTTTCTTCTTTTTCCTGGGTGGAGAACTATCTATTGTACGTTTGCTTTGACATCAGGTTATATATCTGTTTGTTGTAAACTAGAATCTATAGGTGTGGATCAAATATTTATTACTTTAAAAGGTGGGAGAAAGGTCAAGTCAAAGCCAATGTATGTCTGTTCGGTTTATTCTGTTAAGATTATTTGTAAACGTGACCTGAAATAAATGAAAGTAACACCAACGACCTTGTTCAGATGTAGTCTGTTTGGAAATAGCTTAGTCAATTTTAATGTATGGATTTATATAATTATTTTCTCTTTGTTTTTTAATGTATGGATTTTTATATATATATATATATATATATATATACCGTATTTTTTGGATTATACGTCGCTCCGGATTGTAGGTCGCACCAGCCAAAAAATGCATAATTAAGAAGAAAAAAACATATATAGGTCGCACTGGAGGATAAGTCGCATTTTTGGGGAAAATTTATTTGATAAAATCCAACACCAAACAACATATAGCACAAAGAACATGCTAACACGTTTACCAAAATATCAGGTTTTACTCCGAATCACGAAATCCAAGGAAATCTTCATACTCGGTGTCACTTTTGAACAACTCCCCCAACTCGGCAGGTAGACAAGACGCCGCTTCCTCTTCTACGTCGCTTACATCAGACTCGTCGTCAGTTGCAGTTCCAATTATTCCAGCCTTTCTGAATCCCGACAGGACGGTTTCGGTTGTCACTGAAGCCCATGCTTTGTCGATCCATTCAATGACTTCCAGGAAAGTTGCATGGCGCATTCTCCCGGTTGCCGTGAAGCTGTGCTCTCCATCCGTCATCCACTGCTCCCACAGGTTACGCAAAACTGACTTAAAGCTCCTATTCACGGAGATATCAAGTGGCTGGAGTATTTTGGTTAAGCCTCCAGGGATGATGGCAGGTATGGAGTTGAAAACTTTTAATTTATTTTTTAACTGTGGTGTGATGTGCGCTCTCATGCTATCCATCACAAGCAGAGCTTTGCGTGCTCTAAAGAAGCCATCCGGTCGCTTATTGTAGCACTTTGTAAGCCACAAGTTCATCATTTCTTGATCAATCCACCCTTTCGCGTTCACGGCGACTTCAACTGAGGAGGATTGGATTTTTGGCATGGTTTTTCGTTTGAAAATGACCATCGGTGGCAGTTTTGATCCGTCTCCACAACATGCCAGCACCACTGTGAAGTGTGATCTCTCATGACCAGTTGTAACGATATTCACACTTTTTTGCCCTTTCTCTGCAACACTTCGGCCCATGGGGATGTCAAAAGTGAGGGGGACCTCGTCCATGTTAATAATATGATCCGGTGTCACGTTGTGATCACTTACATGCTTTTCAATGAACGCGCGGAAACTGTCAACCTTGGCTTGGAAGTCCGCTGGCAGTTTTTGGGACAGTGTCGTCCTAGCTCTGATAGAGAGGCGTTTGCGTTGCATGAAGCGGTAACACCAAGAAGGTCCTCCCGCAAAGCCGTTTATATTCACCGCCCTGGCAACCACCTGGGCGTGGAGACGCAACTGCACCGTTGACAAACCTCTCCCAGCAGCACGTTGTTCAAGCACCCATGCGTGAACTCGTTCCTCCAACTGCGGCCACCTAGCTTGTCGCCCGCGATTAGCTTTCTTTGTTTTCTTCATTTCAGTAAGCGTAACCTCCGCTTTTCGCCAGTCCCTTACAAGTTTTTCGCTCACCCCAAACTTTCTTTCTGCTGCTCGATTGCCGTTTTCGGCTCCATATTTCACTATCTGAAGCTTGTAAGCCGCGGAATATGACTTTCTTTTCGGCGCCATTTTCATTCAGCCCTTCTAATTTGTGTTTTTAGATAACAGGTGTGACAGATAACTCTGAACCTCCAGAAACCGCGACAGATTCTGACGGGTCACAGAGTTCCCTGTAACACCTGTTATAGAAATGTGTAGGCTCCTGTCTCTGCGCTCACAGATTTTGTAAAAAAAAGCATATATAAGTCGCTCCGATTTATAAGTCGCACCCCCGACCAAACTATGAAAAAAACCGCGACTTATAATCCGGAAAATACGGTATATATAAATTATGGCAACAAAAAAACATTCCAAACACATGTTAACTATTAAATCCAAACCTTTATGTTTCAGCTTGCTGGCTGTAAAAAACAAATTCTGTAGAAAATTGGAGGATGTGAAGTTTCAGTAACGAAGGAAACGCTCGTCTTGCCTGTGTGACAGACGTTAAATCGACGGGCGCTGCAGCCACACGGTGAAAAACCTTTCTGTCAAGTCTCATCGGGTCTGAAACCAAAACGCTCAAACGTTGAAGTCGAGTAACGGTCCATTCATGTCTCTGGATCTAAATGGAGGTAGACGAACGGGTTCCGAAAGACCGCGTGAGAGGTCTGTAACAGACTTCATCATGAGCGTTGGCATGGCGACGACGTTTGCTGCCTTCAGGTCTGATGAGCAATGCGAGTGATTTTCTGCAGCATCTCCTCCGACTCCAGCTGCTCCTTGGTCAACAGAGACAGACCCAGCTGGTCCTCCTGCAGGGACACAGAGGTCGGAGAGGTCAGCGTCAGAGAAGGGGACGTTTTAGTATTTATTCCTATCCCCCCCCCCCCCCTCACTCAGGGATAAAAACATCTTTAACAATAAATCCTTCAGCTCTAAAGACAGACATGTCAGAGGAAGCATCGGGTTCCTGATTTGAAAGGCGCCGCTTGGCAGCCGTCTCGTACGTGTCTAAAAGGCTGAGCCATCTGCCGCAGGAAGTGCTTGGACAGGTGGACGGTCTCGTCCACCGTGAGGTTCAGACTGCCGTCAGTGATGTGCTCCTGGATCCAGCGGGGAAGCTTCCCGCGTTTGTCTGCGCGGCCGTAACGCTGCGGACGTGAGACATGGTGAGCGAGGACTGATCTTCAATCAGCGCATCGATTGGCTCCAGTATCGACCGATCAGAAACATCACACACCTTGTCAGCAAAAATCATGAGGCCGTAGTCGGTCTTGCCTCTGATGGCCCTGCCCACGCACTGGGCTGCGTGGCGCATGGCGTCAAACGTCAGGAAGTCGTTCTCTCGAATCTGAAAATGATCCCGAAGGTATTCCAGACGAGCCTGGAAGAGCCGGACGGGAACATTTAGCTTACATCACTGCTTCACGCATTTGAGGTTTTGAACCATACCCCCCCCCGGTGTAAATGAGCAGACTGGTCGTATATTTGACCTTTCTAACAGCCAGACGCCGGTTCTGACCTTTAGGATGCGACTCTGCGTGTAAACGTACGGAACTCCAAACATGATGACTGCTCGGCCAAAATGGTGCACTGAACAGAAACAGAACACGACCCACAGTCATGTTGGAACACACAGCGCAACTTTACACTTCATATTGGACACTACTGGATTACCCCCCCCCCCCCACACACACAGGACGATTACTTCACGGTCGTCTCACGAACACGCAGCGTCCAGAACGTTTACCAAAGTCTATGCCTTCAGACACTTTTCCTCTGGCCACAGACAACAGGATGGCTCCTCTGCCGTTCTCGCAGGCCTGAGGAGCAGAGGGAGGTCAAAGGTCAAAGGTTTGGGACTGAGCAGCAGGCACGTTTCACCGTTTAATATCTGACCTCCTGGTATTTCTCCAGGGCCATGCTCGTCTCGGCAGCATCCGGCGTCTCGATGAAGATCAGCTTGTTTCTCTGGATGTTTTCCAAGATGCCCTGTAAAAAACACACAATGTTGGATTGAGCATCGATTTAGAATCAGGATTGATGCTTATTTTCTAGACCTCCCAGCTGTTTGCCTTTTGTTCAAAGAAAACGGAATCAGAACATCAGATATGACATCAGACACTCTGAAGCGGAACTTTGACACTGATGACGTGAGTGTGAGCAGCAGTGAAGTGTGTGTGTGTGTGTGTGTGTCCACACACTCACCTGTTCATACCAAGACGCCACTATATTCTCCATGTAGACGTAACTCGTGAAAAATGCTACAATGCCATCAGGAACGATCGCAGACATCTCCAGGAGCAGGTTGCCATAGTTACGAATCACAGCTGAGAAAGAAAAGAACAATTACTACAAAATACTCAGTTACCTTGTGATTAACTGGCGACTTGTCCAGGGTGCACCCCGCCTCCTGCCCGATGTCGGCTGGGATAGGCTCCAGCGTGAAACCGGCGACCCAGAACCGGACAAGCGGATGAAGACGGGACGATTCCCGATCGTCCCGTCTTCGAGAGAAATGAACGAATGAACAAACGATATGTTTGTAATGTCCCCCAAAATAAAAAATAAGATGTCAAATTCAAACAAAAACGCTTCAACGAGACGTCCTCATCCTGCAGCGCCGCGTACGGAACTCGAATAAACAGCGACAGGCGTTTCCACTGACCAAAGTCTTCTCTGGTCTCGAACTTGGAGCTCAGCGCCACCTGGTCGTTCCCCCGGCCAACGATCTACGCAAGAGGGAAGAGAACGGAAACGCAGCGGCAGAACGTTCAGTGTGTGTGTGTGTGTGGGGGGGGGGGGGGGGATACACACCAGAGGACAGAGGCAGGTCCGCGCTAGCGTCATGGTGAAGGATGCCATGGTAACCGGGCGGAAGTCCAGGATTCTGGGATAGATGTCCAGGGGGGAGAGAGTCTAAAATGAGAGCAAGTTGGTCACTAATGAGTTAAGAAATCCCTTTTTGAACATCTGAAACTGTGATGATGAAAAGAAGAGCGAGTAGAGAACAAAGAGTTTCACTAACTTACCCCTGAGGTGATGACGACCGACTGAAATCTCTGAAAAACAGGTTTGATGGCGATAGACGGGTCCATACAGCTGAGACAGGAAACACAAAAACACGTCTCAAAAATCACAACACACAAAAACACGTCTCAAAAATCACAACACACAAAAACACGTCTCAAAAATCACAACACACAAAAACGTCACAAAAATCACAACGCACAAAAACACGTCTCAAAAATCACAACGCACAAAAACACGTCTCAAAAATCACAACGCACAAAAACACGCCACAAAAATCACAACGCACAAAAACACGTCACAAAAATCACAACGCACAAAAACACGTCTCAAAAATCACAACGCACAAAAACACGTCTCAAAATTCACAACACACAAAAACACGTCACAAAAATGACAACACACTAAAACACGTCTCAAAAATCACAACACACAAAAACACGTCTCAAAAATCACAACACACAAAAACACGTCTCAAAAATCACAACACACAAAAACGTCACAAAAATAACAACACACAAAAACACATCTCAAAAATCACAACACACAAAAACACGTCTCAAAAATCACAACACACAAAAACACGTCTCAAAAATCACAACACACAAAAACACGTCTCAAAAATCACAACACACAAAAACACGCCACAAAAATCAAAACACACAAAAACACATCTCAAAAATCACAACGCACAAAAACACGTCTCAAAAATCACAACGCACAAAAACACGTCTCAAAAATCACAACACACAAAAACACGTCTCAAAAATCACAACACACAAAAACACGTCTCAAAAATCACAACACACAAAAACACGCCACAAAAATCACAACACACAAAAACACATCTCAAAAATCACAATCCTGCAGCTGGAGCTTCATCCCATCAGAGACGCAGCAAGATGGGCCGCAGTGTTAAAGTCAGTGATTGAATAAAGGATCCGTAGCCACGCCCCGATCCGTAGCCGCGCCCCGATCCGTAGCCGCGCCCCGATCAAACCAATCCGTAGCCACCCTGAGAGCTCCTACTCCTCTCCTCACCTGAAATGCAGCACGGGGTTGGTGATGGTCGGCGATCTGTCTTCAAAGGGCTCGATGATGATGGTGAAACCTTTGAACATTGTTGAGTTCGTAAATTAAACAAACAACTTTTGGAAGCTGTCCAGAACTAAATGTCCGCCTCAAACCTAAACGCAACAACAACAACAACAGGACCAGATTCCCGGGATCCCGGTGGGAACGCCGTACCTTGGCTGTAGGTGCTGACCAGAGTAGCGAAGTTAGCGATGAGCGTCACGGCTGAGAAGTCGGTGATGTCGGAAATCTCAAGGGTTCGTAGGAGCGACCGCAGCCGCTCCGAACAGAACCTGGAGAGGGAGGGAGAGAGGGAGGGAGAGAGAGAGGGCGAGAGAGGGAGGGAGAGAGGGCGAGAGGGAGAGAGAGAGAGAGGGAGAGGGAGGGCGAGAGAGAGCGAGAGAGAGAGAGAGAGAGCGAGGGAAAGAGACTGAGAGAGGGCGAGAGAGAGCGAGGGAGAGAGAGAGGGAAAGAGAGCGAGGGCAAGAGAGAGAGGGCAAGAGAGAGCGAGGGAGAGAGAGTGAGAGAGGGCGAGAGAGAGTTTCCAAAGGACTGCCTGTGGCGTTGCCGTGGCGTTGCCGTGGCGTCGCCGTGGCGGCGGACACTGACCTGAGAGGCTTGCGGTCGATGCAGACCTTGTCAAAGATGTCCTTGAGGAAGTGCGGCGTGCTCTCCTGGACGACATGCTGGACCCTCAGACGGGACTTCAGGTACTCCAGGAAGCGCTTCAGGAAGCCAACAAAGTGCTCTGCGGTGCGGATGGTGCCGGGGACCGCCTCTACACGGGGACACGGGGACACGGGGACATGGGAACACGGAAAAACGGGGACCACGGGGACACGGAGACATGGGACCACGGGAACACCGGGACACAGAGACACGGGACCACGAGAACACCGGGGACACGAGAACCACGGGGACCACGGGGACACGGAGACATGGGACCACGGGAACACAGAGACACAGGAACACGGGGACACAGAGACACGGGAACACCGGGGACACGGGACCACGGGGACCACGGAGACACGGGGACACGGGGACCACGGGAACACGGGGACACAGGGACACCGGGACACAGAGACACGGGACCACGAGAACACCGGAGACACGAGGACAGGGGGACACGGGGACACAGAGACACGAGACCACGGGGACACGGGGACCACGGGGACACGGGACCACGGGAACACCGGGACACAGAGACACGGGACCACGAGAACACCGGGGACACGAGAACCACGGGGACACGGAGACATGGGACCACGGGAACACAGAGACACAGGAACACGGGGACACAGAGACACGAGGACACGGGACCACGGGAACACGGAGACACGGGGACCACGGGGACACGGGGACACCGGGAACACGGGGACACAGACGCCTTTAGGGTGTGGTCTGGGGAGAGAAAGACGGTCCCGTTCTCCCGTCCGTCCCCCTGAATGGACTCACCGTGAAGGATTTCATCTGGTAACACAGGATTAGAAAGGTAGACGTCCGTTTCCCTGGCAACGCTGGCCTCCTTCAGCCCCTCCACCAGCCGCCTGTACTCCTCCTTCAGTTTGGCAGCGTCCGTGTCCTTTATCCTGTCCGGCAGCAGGAGAGAGGAGGCGCAGAGACCGGTGGGACGGAGTCGGTGGGACGGAGTCGGGGGAGGCTCCCGACTCGGTTCCGGTTCTTACTCCGGTTCTTACTTGTGAACGGCGTTCTGCAGCGTGTCCACGTTGTTCTGACAGCGGTCGAGCGTTCGTCTGGTGATGTTCACACTCATGGAGTCGATGCAGACGTTGTCTGAGGAGCGTGAGGAAGACAGGAGGAAGAGGAGGGTAGTTCAGCAGCCAGTGTGTTACGTTATGTTCCTGCTCTCTCTCTCTCTCTCTCTCTCTCTCTCTATCTATCTCTCTCTCAGCCCAGCCGGTCAGACAGATGGCCGTCCACCATGAGCCTAGGTTCTGTCCAAGGTTTCTGCCTGTTAAAGGGAAGTTTTTCCTTGCCCCCGTCTCCAAAGTTCTTGCGGGTCAGGTTGGGTTCTGTGCTTCCCTGCTAATCCTGTAAAGTCCTTGAGACGACTTCCTGTTATGATCTTTACAAATAAAACTGAATTGAATTAATGAGAAGAAGAAACAACACAAAGAACACTTAGAGTCTAATTTCAGCAATCTGAATGAATGGATGAATGAATGGATGAATGAATGGATGGATGAATGGATGAATGAATGAATGGATGAATGAATGAATGAATGGACGAATGGATGGATGAATGAATGGATGAATGAATGGATGGATGAATGGATGAATGAATGAACGGATGAATGGATGAATGGATGGATGAATGGATGGATGGATGTCGGACTTAATTCTGCTTGCCTATGTTATGGGCCTCATCAAACACCACTACGGACTTCCTGGCCAGCTCTTTGGACACCAGGTCCGCTATCTTGGGGTCCAGCAGGTAGTGGTAGCTATACACCACAATGTTGGCGTGTAGGATCTGAGAGCACATGAACACATGAACACAGGAAACAGGAAACAGGAAGAGAGGCGGGGCCATTCAACATCAAACAGCATCAAGTATCAGGACATTATCCGGTACAGAGACGCTGCGGTCAGATCGGCTCCTGAGGAGAACCGCTCAGACCCGAGTGGAACCTGCCGGGTTCATCACGACCATCTCAGGTCCTGCAGCGGTGCCACGTACCGAGTGGCGCGCCAGGTAGTACGGACACCAGCGCTTCCTCCTGCCGAAGTCTTTCAGGTCGTCCAGATTGTAGATGCCAGGAGGAAGAGGCACCTGTCGGCCGGCGGCATCGAACTCCTGCTCAGGAAAAGAACGAGAGGGTCATATTCATTCATTCATCCATTCATTCAGCTTATTCCTGAAACGGGAACGTTTAGGAAGCAAACGCGTGACTTTACACTCGAACCACGACCACCATTACTTTTCTGATCTTCTCTGGATCAACTAGAAGGACGGGTTTTAACGGGTCTGACATCTGAAGATGTCTGAAAGGAAACGAGGTCATCCGATTTATTGAATTATAAATTTCTGTATTTTATTTACCATGACAACGACTGGCCGGAGTCATGCTGGGCTCAATTTGAGTGGATGGAGATCAAATTTGAGGAAGTGAAATGACTCAAATGGAAATGAAAATCCTCTGATGAGACGCCACGACTTCAGGAACTCCGTCTTACCTCGTAGAAGCGACACGCAGGCAGGGTTGTGTTACTGTGGCGTTGTGCACGGATATAAGAGGCGGTCAGGCTGTGGCACTTCCCATCAACCTCCTTACCGAAGCGCAACGCGCTCACCTGGAAGCAGGGATCCTTGTTAGTTTGGGTTTGGGTTACGATCAGATTTAAATGTGTGTGACAGCGTGGTCCTGATCTCTGCCCGTCTGATCCCTGCCCGTCTGATCCCTGCCCGTCTGATCTCTGCCCGTCTGATCTCTGCCCGTTTGATCTCTGCCCGTTTGATCTCTGCCCGTTTGATCTCTGCCCGTTTGAACGTGTGATCCTGATCTCTGCCCGTTTGAACGTGTGGTCCTGATCTCTGCCCGTTTGATCTCTGCCCGTTTGATCTCTGCCCGTTTAAACGTGTGATCCTGATCTCTGCCCGTTTAAACGTGTGATCCAGATCTCTGCCCGTTTAAACGTGTGATCCTGATCTCTGCCCGTTTGAACGTGTGGTCCTGATCTCTGCCCGTCTGTACGTGTGATCCAGATCTCTGCCCGTTTGAACGTGTGGTCCTGATCTCCGCCCGTCTGTACGTGTGGTCCTGATCTCTGCCCGTCTGTACGTGTGGTCCTGATCTCTGCCCGTTTGAACGTGTGGTCCTGATCTCTGCCCGTCTGTAAGTGTGATCCTGATCTCTGCCCGTTTGAACGTGTGGTCCTGATCTCTGCCCGTCTGTACGTGTGGTCCTGATCTCTGCCCGTCTGTAAGTGTGATCCTGATCTCTGCCCGTTTGAACGTGTGATCCTGATCTCTGCCCGTTTGAACGTGTGATCCTGATCTCTGCCCGTTTGAACGTGTGGTCCTGATCTCTGCCCGTTTGAACGTGTGGTCCTGATCTCTGCCCGTTTGAACGTGTGGTCCTGATCTCTGCCCGTCTGTACGTGTGGTCCTGATCTCTGCCCGTCTGTAAGTGTGATCCTGATCTCTGCCCGTTTGAACGTGTGATCCTGATCTCTGCCCGTTTGAACGTGTGATCCTGATCTCTGCCCGTTTGAACGTGTGGTCCTGATCTCTGCCCGTTTGAACGTGTGGTCCTGATCTCTGCCCGTCTGTACGTGTGGTCCTGATCTCTGCCCGTCTGTAAGTGTGATCCTGATCTCTGCCCGTTTGAACGTGTGATCCTGATCTCTGCCCGTTTGAACGTGTGGTCCTGATCTCTGCCCGTTTGAACGTGTGGTCCTGATCTCTGCCCGTCTGTACGTGTGATCCTGATCTCTGCCCGTCTGTACGTGTGGTCCTGATCTCTGCCCGTCTGTACGTGTGATCCTGATCTCTGCCCGTTTGAACGTGTGAACCTGATCTCTGCCCGTTTGAACGTGTGATCCTGATCCATCTCGGACGCCAGTTGTTCGTACCTCCGGATGGATGCAGAGATTTTTCCTGGAGGAAAGGGCCAGAGCCAGGAAGTTGTTGCGCTCTCCAGTTTGCTTGGAATAGAACTCCATCAGCTTCCTCAGTTCCTCCACGACCTGCTCGCCGGGCAGGACGCCAAGCTCTGATTAATTTCCAAGGAATATTCGTAACATTTTTCCACGGGGTTTCAAAATGATATAATTTTGTTTGATGTAGCTGACCTTTTCGATCTCGGGAACGGTTCTGGAGCAGTATATTAGCTTTGTCACCTCCAAAGGAAAGGCCTGTGAGAGGGCGAGATTGAAGCCGATATCAATATTCTCATCTCGACTCCAGCTCAACCTCAGAACACACAGAATCGCAACGAACTCAACGAACTCACCCTTTGATAAGCAACGATCAGAGACAGCAGAGAGACGGTCTTCCCAGTTCCTGATGGCATCTCCAGGACTCCGTGACCCTGGACAGCAAAGCGCAAACACACAATTACTCCTGAGCAGCTGCCCTGCTGCTGTCAGAAAGCTCAAACGGATTATGATTTAAACTCCACGTGTCATTATTTATCTCCATTACAAAAGGGAATTCTGTCCAACAAAGTGGAGAAAGATAACTGCTATAAACACAGAAGAATACTGGTATTGTGTTAATACTGGCAGACCCCCCCCCCCCCCCCCCCCCCGCAACATAACATCAGGGTAGACACCCAGCTCGTCTGCTTCCACTCTGTTAGTACCGGTAATATACCTTCGCGTCCAGCGTCCTCTTCAGCTCCAGCATGTAGGAGTACTGCTCAGGGTAAATGTAGTCGTACGGAAAATACACCAACAAGCCGTCGATGTTGAGCCTGGAACGAAACAGTGACGTAGAACGCCTCGCTATTGGTGCGCCAGCGATCAGCTACAAATGCAAATCTTTACTTTTAACAGACATAAAACTAAATGTCAGGCAATGAGACTAACCCAATGCCATGTTGGTTTCAGGTCAATGTGGGCTAACACCAGTAGCTAAGCTAACAATAACAACGTAAAATGTATGCATTATTTTTGTGTCAATAAAAACACCCACTTCATGTTGTAAAGTAGCGGCTCCTCTTTCTCCTCGTCACTTTCTCTGTTTTATAAACGCCATTGATAAGTTTGTTGTCAGACAAGCCGCGAGATTCCACCAGCCGGAAGTTCTTCTTCTTCTACGTTTTATTGTTGGCATTAAAAAGGATTTGCTGGAATTAACCTCCAAAAATCAATGGAATGATCGCCTTTATCCGTGGGTGACTGATATGTTGATACGTTTTCTTTGAGACAATACGCTATTAAAATGTTATGTTTACTGTGTTTATTTTTATTATTTTGGACCGGAAGTCAAATATTACCGGAAGTCAAAGATTACGTCACGTCCGATTTGACAGTCAATGGAAAAATAATATTCGCTGAAAATAAATAAAACAAAATTAAAACAGCTAAATTCAACGTTACTCTGTTTTTTACACAGACATTTATTAAAACTTTGTTTTCTGTGACTTCCAAACTTAATAGGTTGATTTTATTGGCGGGGGGGTTAAATGGCACACAGCTATTATTGTTTATTATTATTTATTTCTAATTACTTTTATTTGCTTTCTCTTTCAATGATTGTTCATTCTAACATGTATAGCATTATATTATCAAGTTGAAAATAAACAGTCAGGTTGAAGTTGCTATCTACAACCACTGGGTGCATCAATACAAACAAACCGATCATTGGATGTTTACTCGTAAATCACAATTATCTCGATTCAGTACTTAAGCAAATAAGTGAATGAATGAATGAGAATGAATGAATGAATGAATGACATTTTGTCCGTTCTTACCCTGGAAGTAGTATTTTCCCATTGCGTCTTTTTTTGCAGTTCCGAATTGTGACCACAGGAGGGCGATAAAACGTAAATAAATTAAATGGGGCGATCAGGGGTAAATTTGAAACGTGTTCATCAGTTCGGGAATTTTTTTACTCTCCTTTAGTAGCCATAATTAGAAATTGCAACAAATTATTTATCTATTTTAAGATTTTCTAAGCTCCAAGTTAATTCAAAATGATCATCTTCAGAGACATTTAAGAGGTAAAGTCTCTAATTAGAAACTAGGGATTAGCTCGCATTTTGCACCTACAGCACGACGTTTTTCATTAATACAGATCATTTGTATTAATGTACCCATCAGACACCATAAAACCTTGTGCCATGTAATGCACACGAATAAACAGGCATCGGAGTGATGATCATTTTAATATCCTAGCAGTCCACTAGCCATTGTTCCATGTTAAATCTATATTTTATTTTAAGGTACAGTTTTAAAGTGAACTCAGGCACCAAAACACAGGAAGATAAAACACTTATTTAGTTTTCTTTTTAAAGTCGACGTGCGGTCCCTACTTTTGTGTTTCTGCTCTTGTGTGAAGAATTTTCCGTGATGCCTCAGTTTTCTTTACAGGAATGTTTTATTCTTACAGACATCATATATGACATAATAATAACAATAAGAATAATGCTAGTGTGCTAATGCAGATGATGAACGTTAGGGAGGCTGACAGTGAGCCACACCCTCGTTCAGAGACCTTTGTCTAGCGAGCAGCGCGTCTCTTTAGCGGCGCGTTTTTACGTGTTGGAGCGTCAGACTGAGCTTCTTCGGTCTCCGTCTGATAAACGGAGACACGCCGGGTCTCTGCCGCTCGACGACGGACGGATCCACTCATCTTATTTACCTCCGTTTCATCTGCCACTGATTAAATACACAAAGTGAAGATGCTAATATTCAATTCAGCAACAAAATCAAAGGACTAAAGCATGTCTAACTTTAATTATGATGCAGAAATGTACATTTGAAGAAGAGATTGTTCGTCGCCGTAGCAACAGTGAGTCGGGTCATTTATATCCGACTCAGCTACGAGACGGAACAGTTCAGGCCGCAGCTGCTGTTCTCCTCTTTTAGCTTATAGTTTCAGAGTTTATGAGACGGAGGTTCGGCTTTATTCAAGGCTCCCAAGGACCGGCCTGTTGCCATGGCAGCCGTCATGATGGGCACCGACGTCTTAGCGCTGAATTGTCCTCTCTGAAATCACCCACGTAAACGAAGAGTCTTTGGAAAGGGACATTTTGTGTTCACGGCTCGCAGCGGTCGTCCTCAGCCTTGTAGCGGTCCATGATACTCAGGACGTCCTCCAGGATGGATGGGCCCAGGTCCAGATCCAGGCCCGCCATGGAGTCTGAGCGTGGCACACCGGTGAACGCTCTGAGACCGGCCGGCTGGAGGGAAGCGCGAGGCGAATCGCTGCCCTCACTCCTCAAATCCTCATTGCTCAGGCCGGCGTCAGAGTCCAGGCTGAGGCCCCGACGGACGTCCGGGGGCCCGCAGGTTTCCGACAGGGAGTCCTCCGAAGAGGCCTCTGAGAAGGAGCCGGAAGAAGGGACGAGCCTCCGGATGGTGGGGGGGAGGGAGACGTCACGGCAGGGCTCCGAAGCCAGCCGGCCAACGCCGCCGTTCTCAAAGAGCGATAGCGTCGTGTACTGCTGGCTGCCGCAGCCGGTGACCTCTGTGGGGCGCCGCTCTGTGCCCAGCGAAGGAGGGGAGGGGTCGTCCAGGTGGAGGCGTGGGGGCTTGGGCGGAGCCTGCTCGTGGGCGATGAACACAGGCAGGGAGACGGTGGTCTTCAGGAGGCCGCTGGAGGAGTGCTGGTAATGGAATCCGTTGTAGGAGTAGTCGTGTGGGTCGTCTTTCACGGAGAAGCCGCCATCCAGGCGTCGCTCCACGCTGTGAGAACGGCCGTTCTGCACCCGACTCAGGGTCGGCAGCATGCTCATCTTCCCCTGGAGGAAGCCCACGTCTCCAAACATGTCGCCTTCCCCTTCAGGGCCCACATGAGCCCGGTGCCGTACATCGCCCAGCGGCGGACTGATCATGTCCCCCGAGAGGACGTCCCGGAGCCTCATCCGCTTCCCCTTCTTTGGGGTTGTGGTTTTTAAGTAAATCGGTGTCTTTGCAGGCATTTTGCTTCAGATATCCGCCTCTTTGTCTGAGAGAAGGGGGGGGGGGGGGGTCCTCCTCTCTAGGGTCCTCCTCTCTAGGGTCCTCCTCTCTAGGGTCCTCCTCTCTAGGGTCCTCCTCTCTAGGGTCCTCCTCTCTAGCGTCCTACTCTCTAGCGTCCTACTCTCTAGCGTCCTCCTCTCTAGCGTCCTCCTCTCTAGGGTCCTCCTCTCTAGGGTGCTCCTCTCTAGGGTGCTCCTCTCTAGGGTCCTCCTCTCTAGGGTCCTCCTCTCTAGGGTCCTACTCTCTAGCGTCCTCCTCTCTAGGGTGCTCCTCTCTAGGGTCCTCCTCTCTAGGGTCCTCCTCTCTAGCGACCTCCTCTCTAGGGTCCTCCTCTCTAGGGTCCTCCTCTCTAGGGTCCTCCTCTCTATGGTGCTCCTCTCTAGGGTCCTCCTCTCTAGGGTCCTCCTCTCTAGCAACCTCCTCTCTAGGGTCCTCCTCTCTAGGGTCCTCCTCTCTAGGGTCCTCCCTCCTGATCCGTTCCAGCCAGCAAGACAAACGACGTCGAGTCTAAATCGGGCGTCAGCGGCTCACAAAGAGTTCATGAGAAGCTCTGCTGGCCCTACACTCTGGTCCGTGCAGCGATAGCAGCCCCCGGGCTGTGCCTGACGGGGGGGTTAGGAAGGCCTTGACCTCAGCTCAACTACCTGTCTTTTTCTCATACACAGAAAAGCCATATCCAAGCAAACACTGGGCCTTTTCCCTTCCACAGGCCACGGGGATGAAGGGATGAAGCCGCTATTCCCCGGCGGCCCCCGCTGTCTGCCGTTGGGGGGGGGGGGGTCTCCTCAGCGCAGAGACTTCAGGAATGTGGCATCGAGAAGCTGGAGATCTGTGAGGACAAGCGAGACAGAAAAGAAGTCAGATGGCGATGAAGCGAGAGGAGAGAGAAGCGTGGGCGATAAATGGAGGGGAAGGGAGGGGAAGGGGGAGATTTACGAGCCTCTCGTCAGTGAGCCAGAGGACACGGGACGAAAGACGCCCCGAGAAGTGGCCAGGCTGGCCCAGAATACGTGAAAATGTGCAGCTTGAGGTCTCGTGGGTGTCGATTCAGTGCGTCCACATTCCCAGAGACGCCGGATTACACAAATTATTGAAATTGTTGCCTTTAAACTGTTTCGGCCTCACAAGCCCGCATGCTCATCGGCAGTGGCAGACGTCTGTGATCCTATATGCTCCGTTGGAATGCGACTCTGTCAAATACAGAAGGCTGCTGTTCTTTATTGAGCGGTCAGAGGAATCACCACAAAGAGATTGGAATCGTTTGAAGAATAGAACTAGAAAAAAACATCTAAAAAAAGTGAACGATCCGCCCAGGGTAGCAGAATAATCCGTGTTTCTGGGAGGCCAATCCAATCGTGAATGCAGATTTCCTCTTCTTCAGTTTTTCTCAGAGGACTTTGGGCTCATCGCTATCTAGAAATGAGAGAAACCAGAGCATGAGAAATCACAGCGTCTCCTTGTGACCCCTGACCTTCGCCTGACCTTGAGTTCATATCCTCTGTGCTGACTGAGGAATGTGACCATCAGCCGCCTCGCTACTGCGTAGTGACAGTTTGGAAAGGGGATTCGGCTCCAGCTCGGTTTGGCTCATGTTTATTTTAAATTGTTTTATATTTTCAATTTAGCGTCAAATCACATGAAGACAATTTTAGATGCAGGGGGGGGGGGGTCTCCTCAGCGCAGAGACTTCAGGAATGTGGCATCGAGAAGCTGGAGATCTGTGAGGACAAGCGAGACAGAAAAGAAGTCAGATGGCGATGAAGCGAGAGGCCTGGCTGGCCCAGAATACGTGAAAATGTGCAGCTTGAGGTCTCGTGGGTGTCGATTCAGCGCGTCCACAGAAAATATATTTATATTTTCTTCGGAATCTGAAAAGGTCCCGAGGATGTCGAAGGTCCGCATCCAGGTTTCCCTGCATGGCTGAACGTCTTTGATTGATATTTCTAAAGTACAAGAGTTTTAATAGAATGAGAATGAATCCGAGTCCTCTTCTGATTCTCGTCTCTTCTGAGTTCTTGCGGTCTTTGGGAATCCACCCGGCAAATAGACCAGTGTGTGAGCAGCGTGGAGAGCTGCACCAGTTCTCCCTGACGTACGCTGGGACAAAAGACGTTTCTCCTTTCTATAAAGAAAGCTGTCGGCTGAAATGGTAGAACATCAGTCGGATTGTTCGTGCCGCGGAGCTTCTGTCAGGAAAGTAAACACAAATGATGATTTCTAATAGACTGAGGAAGCGATAAATACAAACAGGCTCTTCTGGTCATTTTCAGGTAACTCTGAGGTGAGTTTAGCAGAAAGCTGCTCCTTTCTTGGACGTCTGTATTTCATATAATCGTATCTCTACGTTTGATTTGAACAAGGTCAGATTGATCGTGACTGATGTGACTGCTGTTGAGGGAGACGAAGGATCGTTTGCAACGTGTGCTTGGAGTCACGCCGACACGTATCTGATGAAACAGACGCGTCCCTGGAGACGTCGTCCCTGAAGACGCCCTTCATCGTTCCCTCCCATGTCATACGGACACAGATCTCAGGAAGCTTCTCTGCTGAACATTTAATATTTGATTTATAAAATTAATGACATTCCCATCTACCACTGTTGTTATTTGGGTTTTAGTGGGCTATTTGGTAAATAATAGCATGCTAATATGCTAAATGAAACAATATGGACACTGCTATATTTTATGACAGTGGAACTTGTATTTACCGGGTTTCTGATGTACCTTGAACGCAGCATCAGAACAGAAGACCGACTAATGGCATTTGGAATTCTGTGTCTCCAAACGGCCTCTGAATCAGACGCCCTTTCAGGGTGAAGGAGCAGCAGCTCGCTGAACCACCCCCCCCCCCCCCCCCCCCCTTCCTGTGAAACCCTACATGACCTGCATTTTGGAGTCTGCGTTCCATCGCTTGTTTTTCCCCAATTTCTTCAGTCCGCACGTCCAAAAAGCCGTAAATAAGAAGGAAGAGTCTCTCCGTCTGACTGTAAAACCATCTGAGCAGCTCAGCCTCATGTAAGTCCAATAGAATGAGCGTTTCATTCATCATGCAGGCAGCAAAGAGGAAAGGACAATAAAGCGGCACAAATGAATGACCACAACAATGCAAATATAAAAGAAGACACGTTTAGGGCTCGGGTGGAGAAAGACCTGCCGGACCGCTGAAGGAAATGTTCTCGCTGGATTTCGGGTGACCTGATGATCCACAGCTGTTCCTTTCAGGAACTTTCAGGGAAAAGATCATCCATGAAGACGAATTAGATGATAAATCTACGTCAGCTGACAACAAACAACAAGTCTGCGTCACTAAAACTACAAAGAATTCAACATTAAACAAACGCTTTGGTCACAATGAGTTTATCTAGAAGTCACAGATCCTGGGTCAGTGGAGAAATGGTTTGGATCTCTGATCAATGAGGAGTCAGGCCCTGGTTACTGATCCATCATCCAATCAAAGTACCGCTTGCTCACTATTGTTCCAACAACTTCTAGTGACGCCAAGCATCCAGCAGTGATCTGTGATCAAAGGGAATTCCACAACAACAAGAAGAAACAAATGAAACGGTTTCATTTTTAATCAGAGAACTGGATAAACGGTTCCTCACAGCCACTCTAACCGGATTAATCCCGATTAATCCAGAATCTGATGTTACAGCTGGTCGCCTGATCTCCAGTCCTCCCTGAGAGCAGGAATCCGGGACGATGGTGATGCAATCGGAGGAGACTGGACCCGACATCTGGTTCTACTCTCAGGCTCCTTCCGCTGCTCGTCTCCAGCGGGACAGGCAGTTCAGTGAGCCCTGTCATCTTCGGACACGCGTTTCAAACAGATGCGCCTGAACGCACCGCGGTGACCTGCTGCCTCTGTTGCTGTCCGGAAGCCCGACTGTTGATCAGTTTGTTTTACGTAGAGATCGGGCTGGTTCTGTGGCTGGTTAGCACAGAGCGGCGTTATTATTCTACCGTACACAAGATAATAAACGTTTAAAAACAACAGCAACAAAAACCTCTTCTTCTTCTTTGGACTCCATGAGCTCAGCCTGGAAAGTTTTGACTATCAGTAAGACTATGAGTAAGTATTCGGAGTGAGTGAGTCAGCTGTGTCCCCTCGACGAGCAAAACAAAGAGATAGAGTCCAACTTCCTCCGCTGCTGTAGCCGGGTCCTCCCGAAGACCAGCGCTGCTTCGACCCGCTAGCACTAGAACTGTTTACAGCGAACAGTTCCTACATTTTAATAACAATTTGAACTGTTCTTAAATAATATCGTTCTTCTTCGCTGACAGTAACAGCTATCTGAGTGACTGGACACGTTTTAAAAGTCTCTGATTGGCCTTCCCTTCCACAGACCAATGTACCTGACTGCTGACCTGAATTGGGTGAGAATGTTCATCGAAACTGCGTCTGTGTCTGCAGCCTGACGACGCAAATACCTCCCCTAGAGAGACTCCGGCAGCTGAAGACGCTTAAAACACAAAACATTGCGTAACTGGAAGGAGGGTTTAGGGATGGGGTTTAGGGTTAGGGTTAGGGTTTAGGGTTAGGGTTAGGGTTTAGGGTTAAGGTTAGGGTTTAGGGTTAAGGTTAGGGTTTAGGGTTAAGGTTAGGGTTTAGGGTTAAGGTTAGGGTTTAGGGTTAGGGTTAAGGTTAGGGTTTAGGGTTAAGGTTAGGGTTTAGGGTTAGGGTTAAGGTTAGGGTTAAGGTTTAGGGTTAGGGCAACATTTAATCTGATGTTCTGCTCGGACTCGCAGGTGTCTCAAAGGTGAAGAACACTGCGTGGATTGAATCCACTGGACTCCAAATATAGGAGATTCTTTCCATGTATTTAAAACAGTGCGCGCGTCCAGCCCGAAGGGCGCGTCTCACGCAGCGAAGCCAGTGCGCGCGTTTAAAAAACGTCCCGCAGGTCAGTGTGTCTTCTTTTTGTTATACAAACAATAGACAGAAAGAAAGAGGAGGACAGACCCACGAAGAATAAATGACCAAATTATCCCAAAGTAATCCGATTACTCACAGGATGAACCGTCGTTCCGCCGACACAGGTCGCCTCTTATCTCTGGAGCGCTCTGGATGGAGAAAGTCAACGAGGATCAGCTCAACCTCGCGCGAGACGTCAAATACCAGAAATGAACAGGTCACATCCGGTTAGAGTTTCAGAATAAAATACTACGTATTGCGGTCGGCCCGCCTTGCGGTGCACGCTTAGGAGGAGGATACGGTCCGTGAATCTTTATTCGAGTTGATTCCGTCTTATACACAATAAGGTAACTTATTTGATGTATTTTTGTTTTTAAATTACAATAATCCAGATTGAAAACAAGGCGTTTTCCTTTTCGGAGGAAAAAGGGAGAAGTAAAATTGTAATAAGCAATTTTATTTTCAGTTTCTGCTATTGTGCAAGACAATATAAAATCAGTAGAAAAAAGTATGCTTTTATTTCGATTTCTGGGGCCGGATGTAGTTATCTGGTTTCAAAACAAGAGCATCAAATGTGGTGGCACGAGCCCCCGCCCCCGCCGGCAGATTACCTGTGACAGAAATTGAAGAATGGGCGTCATGTTGTTGGAACGCTGAAAACGCTGAACGTTCTATTCTACATCGGATTAGCATATGGCGCTCCTGTGACGTAGCCATGTATTCACATACTGCTGGATTTTCTACATTTTATACTTTAAATCACTTTTCTGAAACTTAAATTCT
Source organism: Brachionichthys hirsutus (assembly GCF_040956055.1). NCBI lineage: Eukaryota > Metazoa > Chordata > Actinopteri > Lophiiformes > Brachionichthyidae > Brachionichthys > Brachionichthys hirsutus. The sequence continues at coordinate 13,028,334 of NC_090907.1, forward strand.
TTGACATCAACAATACATTCATGAACATAGGCAAAAAAAAGTAATCACGTTTTATCTCACATTTATCTAAAAATAAAAATCTTACATGCGTGCATGATTTTGCTAAAGATAAACTTTTGCATTGTATTTTATTTAAAATAATCAGATTCTTGCCAGTTTGTCACACCTAAATCCAAAATAAATGGCATGTTAATAGGCCTTTTATTCAGTCAGCTCAGATAGTTAACATTTAGGAGGCAGTGCTTTGATCAAATTCACCATCAAAGTAAAGAGAGACGTCTGTTAATGGAGGACGGCCTCAGGAAGACTCTGGTTAACAGGTGTGAATACACAAACGGCCATCACACCTAAAGCTGCTACGTCCAGACTCCTTTCATCCTACAGATGAAACCAATAACTCATGGCCAGACGGAGGCCCAGCTTACTGTTGTTCTTGTGCCACTGATGATCGATTTCTAAAAAAGGGTCTGCCCCTCAGTTTGTATATTGTTAACTTGTTTAGGAATTATATGGACAGAACTCGTTTATTTAAACTCCTCCAGCCTGCATTTGAAAAGGAAGCTTCATTAATCTGGAAGCATTTTAAAACAACGCTGGTTCAAATCGCTTTAAATTAGGCCTCACATTCACACACATTCACACACATTCACACACATTCACACACAGTCACACACAGTCACACACATTCACACACATTCACACACATTCACACACAGTCACACACAGTCACACACAGTCACACACACTCACACACACTCACACACATTCACACACAGTCACACACAGTCACACACAGTCACACACATTCACACACATTCACACACAGTCACACACATTCACACACATTCACACACAGTCACACACATTCACACACATTCACACACAGTCACACACAGTCACACACATTCACACACATTCACACACAGTCACACACATTCACACACATTCACACACATTCACACACAGTCACACACATTCACACACATTCACACACATTCACACACATTCACACACAGTCACACACATTCACACACAGTCACACACAGTCACACACAGTCACACACACTCACACACAGTCACACACATTCACACACAGTCACACACAGTCACACACATTCACACACATTCACACACAGTCACACACAGTCACACACATTCACACACATTCACACACAGTCACACACAGTCACACACAGTCACACACAGTCACATACATTCACACACAGTCACACACAGTCACACACATTCACACACATTCACACACAGTCACACACAGTCACACACAGTCACACACATTCACACACATTCACACACAGTCACACAGTCACACACATTCACACACAGTCACACACATTCACACACATTCACACACATTCACACACAGTCACACACATTCACACACAGTCACACACATTCACACACAGTCACACACAGTCACACACATTCACACACATTCACACACAGTCACACACATTCACACACAGTCACACACATTCACACACAGTCACACACAGTCACACACATTCACACACATTCACACACAGTCACACACATCCACACACATTCACACACATTCACACACATTCACACACAGTCACACCCCAGTTGGCGGCTGCTGCCATGCTTGGCAAACAGAAGGTTATTTATTACATGTTGTTTTGGCCACAGCGTGAAAGTCTCTGCAAGAGGATGGATTGGTTAAACTATAAACAGCCACCCAACGTTTACTGCTGTCTCAGTTACACTTACTGGGGCACAGCCTCTGAGGGAGCAGCCCTGCTAATGAGGATTTAAGAGATGGAGAATGCAGACGCTTGCTGCTTGCTGGTCAGGCTGCAGACACATCTCATTTACAGCTCCTGTGGGATGCCTCAAGGCAAATTAAATCCATTCCCTCTACACTCGTCCAGAAGGTGTGTGTGCTTCGGGCCGTGTCTGTAAAGAATGGTGGGCGTCTTTTCCACTGAGGCAGCGTCACACAATAAAAGTGCACGCAAGCAGAACAGTCTCCAAACAACAAGACACTGCTTTCAGGGTTTGGGCTGAGCATGAGCATTTCTGGCACATCCACTTTTTAAATTAGAATTTAGACTTCACTGTGAGACCGGAATATCTTTGCTTGTGGCCTTCATCAGGGCCATTAAGGCAAATCCATGTTGGTGCTGATTTCCTTCTGTAAACATAAAAGTGGAAACTTATAGTTTCTGATGGAATTTTCTTCAATTTAAAGATAAACGTAAGAAAAGAAGAAGCTAACACGAGCTCTTTTATCTCTCTTTGCTCACTCTATCAATCTCTCTCAGTGTGTGTGTTAGGGTGACTGGAATGTGTAAACTGGAGCCTGGAGTCTGTAAAAGATGCGGCCCTATCAGGCAGCAGTAACATGACATCACCTAAATAAATCAAGATGTAATCAGCTCAGTATGGGGCGGGGCCACACGAGGATCGACGAGTGACCTTTCTCTTTGCACGTTTACACACACACAGTCCAGCAGGCTCCAACCACCCAGGTGAAGCCCCATGCTGAGACCCCCCCGGAGAGAACGTTGTCTCTCCAGTTCTGAGGGGCAAAGTAGGGGGAGGGTGTGTGTCTGTGTACTCTTTATTAAACCAGCACCAAGAGGATACTGGAAACACGTGAAGGAATAAAACGAAGCAAGAATGAAGTGTGGAGAAACGGGAAGGATCGGAGGAAAGCGATTGTGTTTGTTTGCCCTCGGTTTCGTGTCAGCAGGACTGGAGACAGAGTTGGCCTGGCCTCGCTCTTTGTGCATGATTATGCAACCGGCTTACTCAGCCAGGTGGAATTCATTTGTCCCGATGAGACATGAAATCTCATAGATTTCACAACGGAACAATCAAGATGAATAAAAAAGTTCTGGAGCTGAATCACTTCCTGTCTCCTTCCCATAATGATTAGTGACTGGCTTTAGGAACTTTTTTTTTGTTGAACAAATTGATTTTTAAATCGTTTCCTGTATGTAGTTTGGAATATACATGTCTCTCAGTATGACCAAGGATATAGCTTGTTTAGGCTATGATAATATCACATACAGTGGTACCTCAGCTTACGAATTTAATCCGTTCCGGGACTAGCTTCGTAACGTGAAAACTTCGTAAGTAGAGACGCATTTTGAATGTAAATGCACTAATCCGTTCCAAGCCCCGCAAAAGTATTGTAACGGTTCATGTTTTAGGAGTGTTCATTATTCCTACGCTGCAGAGAGTCCGCAAAGGCATCCAGGGAGGAGGGGCGGGGTGTGTGTGTGGGTGCCGCGAGGAGGAGGAGGAGAACGGGAGAGCTGCGGGAGAGCTGCGGGAGAGCTGCGTAGCTCCCGCAGCTCTCCCGTTCTCCTCCTCCTCCTCGCGGCACCCACACACACAGAGAGTTACCCGTCGTGTGCTTATTCCAGCGTCCGACGGACGCTACATTATGATATTTTTTTTAAATATTAATCTACCTGTTAGCTGTTACTTTTTGTCCTCTTTGTTTACTGGTCCTTTGCGGTGTTTTCTGCCTCGCGTTTCTTGAAAAACTGATCCGATGACGTCTGCTTTTGCCGGCTTTTGACAATCCGTCGGAAATGTGCGAGGCAGACGTCATCATAATGAGCAATAGCCCGACTTGTCAACACTTTTTCCGGGTGACACGAGGGGGACACGAATAGCGTGCTGGGATACACGCATACGCAACGGGTTGCCAGGCAGATTTTAGGCGATAGCCAATGGCAGAGCAGCTACGAGCAGCTATTTTTGACTTCGTAGCCTGAAACGCCTCCGTAACGAGAGGCAATATTTTCCCATTCAGAAACTTCGTAACCTGAAAATTTCGGATGTAGGGACATTCGTAAGTAGAAGTACCACTGTAATCCAAAACTGGTTCTCCTCACGCTTCACTGAAGATGGTCAATACTGTATAATGTCCCAGTTTAAGGCGGTATTACTGCAGCAGTGACTCCAGATGTTTGTAGGTAGTTTTCTGTATTAGTTCAGAATTACATTTCCATGTATTTCAGTCTAGATGATATAACAATGTTGAGATTCTGTTATTTGATAAACCATGACCTGATTGTTGAACTAAACTGAATGTGAATGCGTTTCAGGGTTTACGATGGATTCCCTTTCACAACTCGTAGTTTTTTTTTTGTCCTAACATCTGTTGTCTCATCCTGTCTTTCATCATCTGGATAAATATCCTGCAGCACTTCAACATCAACCCTAAAACTACTGCCAGGGTGAATCTGACATTAAAGTCCCTTTAAAATTCTTTTGCAAAACCAACCCTAACAATATACTGACCATACAGCCCGCGGCGTTTAATACAGCGTGACCTCGTAGTCCGGAATTCTGGGAATCTCTGATTAAATGAGAGTTCATGTGTTTCCAGTTAGTTTGCTATGATTGAAGAAAACGGCTGGGCCTCCTCAAGGGTGATAGGATGAAGAGAAAAAAGGGAGACAAAGAAACAAAGAAGAAAGAAAAGGCACAAAAAAGAAAACAGAAAAGGCTTTTATTGAGCCTGTTGGTCACGCTTATATCCGGTATATGGTGAACCTGCAGTGAGAGAATATGAAAAGGTGAAAAGAGCACATCTGATCAGAGGGATGACCTTGGAGAAACAACCTTGAGGAAGTGATTTCCAGCTGTTCTTTTGCACATTGCAGCTTGATTTATTCTGCATAATGGAACCGCCCATCTCTTGATTTTACACTGTAAATACGGGTGAGTCAAACGGTTTGGGGAAACCATAGCCTTAAATTCTCTGATTCTCTCTCTCTCTCTCTCTCTCTCCCTCTCTCTCTCAACCCAACCGGCCAGACAGATGGCCGTCCACCATGAGCCTAGGTTCTGTCCAAGGTTTCTGCCCATTAAAGGGAAGTTTTTCCTTGCCTCCGTTGCTCTTGTGGGTCAAGTTGGGTTCTGTGTTTCCCTGCAGGTCTTTCCCTGCTAATCCTGTAAAGTGCCTTGAAATAACTTTATGTTGTGATCTGGCGCTATATAAATAAAACTGAATTGAATTGAATTAAATTGAGTTTATTAATCACATTATCTGAATATATTTAATATGTGCTGAAGTAACTCCAGTCCTTATCATCATTAGATACATTCTAAGACATCATGCTGTATTAAACATAGTTCACTTTGGTCATTTTGCAAATGTCACCTCCCAAACTAGCGCCGCTCCTGATCAGGGCCAGAATCAGAATCAGAAACCTTGTTTGGTGCAGTTTGAAGACATTCTTTAATTGTTCAAATACTAATCACAGTAGTAAATACAAGATGGAACCACAGCATTTCCATCCCAGAAATGAAATGACGTTTGCTTTGTACACAAAGCTGTCCAAAATCAATTGTTTACCGAGATCAAAGATGAACTAAAGTTTACAGGAAGTCGATCGCATTTTAGGACACAACATGCTCTGGAAATGATCCTGGCCACCCCAAAACAGTTCCCATTTGTGCCATTTCACGTCAACAGAAGAATACGTTTTTCCTTTTGCTATCCTTTGGCGGCATGGATAAATGTATCCATGTCTGGTTTCCTTGGCTCCAAAGTTCAAACCAATGAGGGCCAATTAGAAAGGCTTCCGTGCTACTGGGCCTCCTCCTCGCGGGCCTCCTCCTCGTGGGCCTCCTCTTCGTGGGCCTCCTCCTCGTGGGCCGGCGCTCTGAACGCAGGACAGCGTTTAGCTTTCTCCAAGTGTTTTCCAGAGAGCGGTTGGAAAAGAAAACAATGAATGACGCAAGAGGACACGGGGCAGAATAACACACAACGCTAAATACGTCGCTGCTGGATTGAAATACTGAGCCGTTCATGTAAACACTTCATAGACACACACACACACACACACACACACACACACACACAATCAACATGTTTAACCCATTCTAGCTCTCTTTCATGCAGATATGCAGAGCCGATCCTCCCGTCTCTCTCTCTCTCTGGTCTCCTTCCGTTCCCACAACAAACCTTTCCGCCTATCCTCTGGCCTCCCTGAAGCTCTTTCTCTCTCTCTATCCCCATCACCCCCCCTACCACACACACACACACACACACACACTGTACCAAATCCCAGGGTCATCCGGCGGGCCAGAGCCGCTGCTGCTGGAACAAACACACACAGAAATAGACAAAGGCAGAGAAAGAGAGGAAGGGATGGTCACCTCTGGGCAAGAACACGGCGTGTTTGTGTTCAGCCTTTTAAGAATTTGAACAGATTTGATCTTTAGGGAGTGACATGGGCATTATAGCTACCCTCGGACATTTCTATGCCGGACTGTTGAATTCCATGAATAGGTTGATGCCGACTCGTAATAATGACATACGAGTACAAACACGAAGTATAGCACCTCATTAAATGCCATGCAGCCTGTGTAGAGAGGTTCTCCTGTGAGAAAGCTTCACATCATGACGTCACAGAAAAGGGCAATATAAGAATAAGGTAAGAGCAAACCATTCAAACGTGTCCATGTGTCACACAAACATGTGTTTGATCCTGGACACATTTGATCCACGTTTGATCCTGTGTGTCCGCCTTACACAAACATACATGTTTATGTGAGAGGCGGACACACAGGATCAACCTGGGAACCTTTACGGCAACACCAACATCCAACTCCCTCTGGAAACCGGAACACGTAGTTATTTGTAGTTACCTTAGTTCTCAATATTTAAGATATTAGACTTGTAATGAGTTCCTTGTGTTGACTGCTGCTGCTGTGCAAGTAAGCAATGAAGAAAACAAAAACCTTAGCCCCAACGGCCCAACAGAAGTTATTTACATATATGAATGCAAACCATGATGCAGCAGTGGCGATAAAGACCGTCATGCAGAGGTAGCGCTGTCCTTATTGCAGAATTACAAGCCTCACCGGGTTAGATCACACTCAGCACTGGAATGACTGGATGATCAAACAAAAGGAAAAAGGTACGGCCCAATCAGGCCCAGACAGACGGGCTGGGCCTGATTGAGAATTTAATGATCCTTCAGCTTTTGCAAAGGAACGCACAGCATTGTTTAATTTGCTCGTATAGAGATCCATCAAAGAGAAGAAACAGGCATATTTCTGCCACGGACCAAGGCAGGTAAGAACCCAAACTGTAACTTATTGTAATTTATGTTATCTATTGTCATTCATTGTCGTTCTGCATCAGTGGTGTAATTTATTTTAGATTTATTGTTAGTTTGCATCGGTGGTGTAAAATAATTTTATTTTTCTAATGTTACTTTGCATCAATTGAGTTATCGAATCTTGGTTTTATTTTTATGTTTTATTTTTATTATTTTTATTTTTATTGTTAAATTTGTATTGTTAATTGTGGATGATTTATGTACTAAGGACTTTCAACGGAAACAAGACCGCAAGGGCTTTTTTGAAATGCTCCTCTTAGACAGGATGTTTGACTGTATTTGTACTGTAATACATTCTACTGTGTGACTGTACTTGTACTCTAACATTCTATCTAATAAATATATTCATCATCATCAAATGCACGACAGGAGAGGGGGAACAGAACTTGATTTCCAGTTATTAGGGAGTCGGTCCAGATCAGCAGACAAATCCAGATAGGGGGAGGCAATGAGGCAGTTCCAAATATCAGGCAGGGGTCACAAACCGGGTAATCCGAATCGACAGGCAGACAGATCCCAAGAGACAGAATCCAGGAATCAGGCAGGGTCAAAACACGGGAGGTCAGTCTGGAATGCTGGAAGGTAGGAAACACCACTAACAATCTGGCAGTGAGGTGTGGCTTGAACAGAGACTAGGGTACAGGCTGATGGGAGATGAGTTGCAGGGAACAGCAATGAACTGATTGGAGGAGGTGGATCTGAGAAGACAGGGAGGGACGCAGGCCCGCCTCAAAGTGTGGCACATTTCACTCTGACCATTTTGGAGCATCGAGAGGGAAAGAGGAGACAGGCAAAGAGAGTGTTTTGTTGTGGGTGAGGAAAGTGACCGTCACACCATGAGTGGTGGAGCACATGGACTTAAACTACAGTAACCTCAGCACAACAGAAAGAAAAGGAGGGAAGTGGATGTGGAAAAGAAAAGAAAAGAAAGGAACAGGGTAGGAAGGGAAATCTAAAGGAGGGAAAGGAGGAGTCTTCCCAGGATGAGAGGAGTGACTGATTTTCTTTTTTTGGCAAGGACGGGAAGCAGGGTGTGTGTGTTCACGTGTGTGAACTGCACATGACAATCCCAGATTCTTGGCATGACACACACACACTCACACACACCCACACACACACACACACACACACACACTTGTAGCTGACCATATGTGCTGCAGGATTCAGAGGCATTTGTCAGTTCTCTGGAATCTGGATTCACACCAACAGACCCTTAAATCACATTTCCCAAATGATACACCCAACTTGTTTTCTGCTGCCCGTGAGACTGAAGACAAAAATATCAGGCACATTCACAACTAGAACCTCCGCCGAGCAGCTCATTCAAGAATCAAGAATCAAGAAACTTGGATTTACACCGTCCACATGGTGATCTGGATCAGCACCAAAAGGTTCCAAGTTGTTCTTGGTGTGAATCAGAGTTTCTGACAGATGCTTAACAGAGTTTTGAATCCCTAAATGGGGTTTTCAATGTTAAAATTAAATACATTTTACTGACTCCATTCTAGATCCAATCTGAATGAAATTCTGTGGTGAGATAGAGACCCCCCCCCCCCCCCCCCCACCCTACATGACTGTGCCAAATTCCATAAACATCGGTTAATAATCAACAGAGATATTGAGGAACACATTTTGAAGCTCCATTGACTGCAACATTGATCCAGAATCCAGGATCTCTTCTGGATCGGCACCAACATGTAAACGGCAGCGATGATATAACCTCCACCAGACCAACGCTATCATTGTTTCAAGTTTTGTCTGTTGCCTCTTCCCGATGAGAAAGAGAGCGCGCGTGCAAGAAACGGTGCTGCGTGAGTGCAACACGGAAGAACGGCAGTGCGCCTACTTCTGGCATGGATGTGTAACTACACCTCCAAATCACATGTATGGTTTTAGCAACCATGATGTGTTTCATGTGGGTTACATATATATAACTGCTAAATCTAACAGAGTTGGCCTTTCCTTCATCTACGGAGAGAAAAATCTGTTGAATCAAGTAAGTTTACTTTGAATTATCACCAAAGCTCAACAGTCATTTTAATGTAGAAATAGAAATATAAATCTTTTATTGTCATTCTACGTTGTACAGCAAGATTAAAATAGCATACAATCCCTGGTAGCAAACATTCACTCATCCATCCACAGAAGAGAAAATAAGATAATTAAATAATGGTAAATGGACTGCACTTACGGTATATAGCGCTTTACATGAGGCCTCACATTCACCCACTCACACACACATTCACACTGCAGTGGGCGACTGCTGACATGCAAGGTGCTGCCAGACCCACTGGGTTCAATTTGGTGTCCTCGTTTTGCCCAAGGACACTGGCTGGGATTTGAACCACCGATTTACTGACTGATCACTGGACGACCCACTTTACCAACTGAGCCACAGTTATACCGGTATATATAATCATTTAAAATCATTCAGGGTCCTCACTGCCGTCGGATAGAAGCTGTTCTTTAGTCTGTCCGAGCTTTGATGCTCCTGGACCGTCTGCCTGACGACAACCATCAAATAGACTGTGGCCAGGATGGAAAGAGTCCCCGATGATCTTCTGAGCCCGTTTTAGACACCGGCAGGCGTGCAGTTCCTCCAGTGAGGGGAGGAAGCAGGAATGTGAAATGTGAAAGGACTTCCTGGTTTATCTAAAATGTATAAATACAGAAAATGCATGCAGACAAGTTGTGGTCAAAGCTTTGGACAACAATAGACTCATGGGAATACACTCATGCATGAACGCACACACACACACACACACGCACCACTAGCATGTGGCTGCCACAAAGGCCTCTGTCACACGTTGAACAGATACATACCAGCACAGTGATGTCAGTTTGTTCATCTCAAAGTCAAACTGCAGATCTATTCATCAGACACTCTGCAGAGAATCGAGTCTCTCATGGTTAAGCTCGGATTTCTGCATCTCAAACACCGACCCCCCGATGGGAAAACTCGTACGTCTCCATTTTACAGAGATTATTATTATTATTCAGCAGAAAAGAGTACAGTCAAACACAACATTTGTAAATCAGGCAATCGTCAGAGAAAAGCCTCGGGGCTGATTTATTTCACTGTTCGGACAAAGACCTTTCAGACGACGAGATGAGACACGCGGGAATATCTAACGTCCTCTCAGGCAGCAGATAACCATCATGTCAGACCAGCAGGAAGCCCAAGATGAAGTTTGTGTGTCCCGATGGGAAATCTGTCCAGGCATCTTCATCAACGACGAAGACGAATCTTAGCTCTCAGGTTACCGCCGGTGACATCACAACATGTTTTATTGAGAAGAGGTCACAAAAGATTCTCGGGTTAAAAAAAAAGTATTTCTGTTTTTGTATTCTCATTCGAAGTGATAACGGTTTACGTCACAGCATCAGATTTTTGATGTCATTTATTACAGCAGGAATAGAAAACTATCACAGGAAAACATTCTGTTCTTCTCTTTTATTTGTTATTTGATGCAGATGGCAGAAACTGAGCTGCTTTTAATTGTGCTTTTTTCTTTTTTTAAAGGAAATGCCTTTAATTTGAACAGCTTGTACTCTGGGTGAAATAAATCTTCATTTTTCTGGAGCACTGGTGTCTTTTTCTCTGTTCAAATGCCGCACCATGTGGGAACTCTTTGCAGCATAAGGACATCGATAAAAACTAAACAAAACAAAAAAACAGCTAATCCCCAAAACACGCAACGCCTCTTCTGAATTGAGACCAAATGTTCAACCCAGCCAACAACATCCAGGCCTGGCGGGCCCAGGACCGCAGGAAGGTGCTGCAGCTGACACCTCCAAATCCTGGTCGAAGTCGTCCGCTAAGAGGATCAGGTCTTCTATGTATAGACTCGTCACAGGTAGCTTCCTTAAACGGGACGATAAGCGGATTGCTAATAAAAGATGCAGGAAGCAACACGCAACTCGTCAGTGTTTTCTGGAAAGGTATCAGCATTAATACCCACGGACCGCCGGCATGTCTGAATCACACGTAACCTCCAAATAGAGCATGCGAGCCATGATAGGGCAGCGTCGATGCTCAAAGTACTGTTATTTATCTATTTAAAAACTGATTTAAAGAGCAAAGACAAACAGAAATCACTTTTCTGACGTGTGTATAGACCCAGCAGTTTCTCATATTTCCTTATGGCTGATGGTTTCACAGTGCGAGGCTGTCATGAACGTCTCAGGGTGTGTGCGTGCGCGTTTGGGCCTCAGGGAACCTCTGTGGGAAGCGATCTGACTCACACAGAAGGTACAGCATGTGGTGTAAGCCCCGCCCACCCGGCTGGGACCTCAGCTTGCACCAGCCTTCTGACATTTCCGTGTTCCACAAACAAACATCCCGTAACACAGCCAAGTCTAGCTACTTTCAGCCGCTCTTTTGAAGAGTCAAAACGCTGAAGGTCAAACATGTACATTCAGGGAAATGTGCAAGTGACAAAGTGGAAGCCAAGTGCGTGCGTGTCAGGAAGCCTTTGAGGTCCTGCATGTAGCCAGTGATGTAGGATGGGTGGAGGAAACGGGCCGTGATGCTCCGGTGCTGCTGCAAACTCTTAAGAGGCTGAATCCGGCGCCGGCTGCTCGCCGGTCTGGGAAGAATCAGAGGCTTTAGGATTGGTTGGGGGTCAAAGGCCAATTTAAAGTCACTGGAGTGTAAGACAGGCAGGATGACGTCCCAAAACGGATGGGAATATTTAAATGGCACAGGAAACAAAGGTCAGTTTAATCATTAATGACCGCAGCCTCGATTGTCCTCATTTACTAAACTCCACCCGTCTGTCTGGTCCTCTGAACCGCTGAAAACAAACACACCGCCACACTCGCATTCAAACTGTGTGTCGTGCATAATTAGAAGAAAATCTAAAGTTATAAAATATAATATTAAATTAGCTGCCCAATGTCTTAACAAGGTTCGATTGAAACTGAACAAAAAAGAAAACGATTTTCAATGAGTTGATCATGTTTGAGTTTTATTTAAATAATTACTCCGCTAAACTGTACAGTTAGAAAATGTCACTCTTCCAAAGAAAGGTCAAATGTACAAAGCAAGAAAGAAAAACTTAAAACGATGAAAGAAATATCTTAACAGTGAGCTTCACACGCTGCAGCTGGAACAGCCTCCAAACCGGAGGATTCCTGACCCGCTGCAAAAGGTTGTTAGTTTGAATCCAGGGAAAAAAGAACCCATCCTCTCCTCAAACTGTCAAAGGCTGCCTGTATCAAAGCGAGCGACAATCACAATATTCCTGATGTATAAAATGAATTAGTTCAAAAACAATACGGAGCGAGGAAGTACGTTTACCCAAGTATAAAAAAAATAAATTAAAATGATCAACATTTACACGCGAATATCCTGACAGTTCTAGAATCAGAACACAACTTCTTTGAGCTATCAGCGATCCCACCTGTAAAAATATCAGAACAAACTCGCCAACCTCCGACGTCCACGGTTCACCGTGAAGGGCGTGACCTAATTAGGACGGTAACGGAGAAAACATTTCAAACAACCACGAATCCACGCAAACGCCAGAATGCCACCGTCGCGTTGCGCCTCTTCTGCAGCCGTAAACAAAGAACATTTAAACATTCGTCACGTTCGGCCGAGTAGAGAGAGAACAATGCAGCATTCATGCATTCGCGTCTAGGTCCGAGTCCAGTTACTGATTGTCACTAAAGCTAGGAGCTGGAATTGATTCAGTTCCCACCAGCGCTCACTGAAACCGGCAGCTTGGACGCCGTCCGTCTCTCAATGAATGGCGAGTTTGGATAAAATGACTAAAGGCTCAAAGCTAAACAGAGTTCTGACTCAAAGGTGAAAACAAGATGAAGGGTTAAACAGACACAAAAAGCGACTACCGGTACTCCCGCAAAAGGGATCCGTCTCGTCCCCTCACCTTCCAGAAGCCGTCATTTATGGACTCGAGGCTCTGCAGCTTCAGAGCAACGACACAAAATGTACACGCGGAGACGCAGGAAAACAGAACAGTGGTGAGAGGCAGTGCTGAAAGGTCAGAGGTCGCGTCCCGTACCGGCAGTTAGCCGTTTTGGACAGGAGCTGAATATCTGAGATGACATAATATACGACTCTAAGGTGGAACCACATGCGTTCAGAACGTTAGCACAGCCGCAGGATCGCACAGGCCGTCGGCGCAAAGCAGTGGAGAAAAGAAACACTAAAAGAACACAAGACATATATTTAAGTACTTGCATTTGTTGCAGCAGAAAATGTGAATCTTAATGACTACTCAGAGTTCTGAGTAGTTTCCAGAGGGGATGAAGAGGACAGGTGAAGAAGACTTCTTCAGTGTCCAAAACAAAAGTCAGAGCAAGCCAGAGGCAGTGAGACGGAGGGGGACGAGGTCCCTCAGGGAAACGCAACCATCAATAAATCTCTGGGGGAAATGAAATGGCTCGGCGCATTGAAACACACAGACGAGCACATCAAACGGGGTGAAGAGGAGGATGCCGTCAAACGAAGAGGACGTGAGGATAAAATAGTCATTTGTGTTTTTTTGCCGCTGGCTAATTAACCGCGTTCACATAAAGCTGAGCTGAGAAAACATTTATTTATACATTAATACGTCTGTTTAAAATAGAAATTTAGAGATCTCACTTTAAGCCCTTCCCATACCCCGAGCGTCTTTACCCCCGCGCTAACGTTTGTGTGTGTGATTTGTCCCCCAGTTTGTCTTTCCCCCCCATCTTTCGGGGGACGTTTTCTTTCTCCTTTTCACTGATTTTTTCAGTGTCATTAGAGGCTAAAAGGCTGGCCCTGTGGGGGCTCCGGGGGGCTCACTGGCAGAAGGGCGAGGCCGTGGGGTCGAAGCCTTTGAACACCTCCTTCAGCGAGGCATTGTCTTGCTCTGTGGTCGCCTGCTCAGATTGGACCGGGCTGCTAGCCGTCCCACCGGGTTTGGTAGCCTGCTTCCCCACGCCGAACAGAGAGGACACTGGCAGGTTGTGGACCCCTGCGGCCCCCTGGTCCCCGGCGGCTCCAGGAAGGCCCTGCCCCTCAGCGCCCCCCCCCTGCGCCGTGGGATTGGGTGAGGGTGCGGGCTTGGGCCGCGGCCTGTTGTAGCTGTTGTAGCGATCGGTCCCTTGCTCCCCACTCTTCTCCGGTTCCGGCTGGTCCAACGCAGACTTCCGGACGAACAGCGGCTCCTTGGACTTGGGTTTAGCCGCCGCGGCGTCGCCGGGTTTGGACTCCACGCCGGCTGAGTTGGGCGAGTTGTTGGAGCTGTTGCTCGTTCCAGGGCTGCCTGGTTTGTTAGACCGAGGGTCATAGAGACTGATGCTGCTCAGCACGCTGGCGCCCCCTGGTGCTCCTGTTACCACACTGCGCCCCACCCCACCCGTAGAGAGCAGCCTTGGGTCATACGGGGCAACAGGAGGAGGAGAGGAGCTCGATGCTGGTGGGGGGGTAGAAGAGGCAGGGGGTGGTGTCGGATCCGATGGCTGCTTCAGTGATGATTTCTGAGGCTGGAGACGAGGATCTGTTGGACCTTTACGGGCCACGCGGGGGTCAAGAGGCTTCTCTACCAGGGTAGGAGGATGGGGGGGGGGCGGGCCGAGAACCGGCCCAGGGGCGGATAAGAGAGGAGGGGAGGGACTCTGTGACGGACTGGAGTTAACAGTCTTCAGGATGCGAGACAAAAGCTCAAAGTCTGGGAGGGAGGATGTGGAAGGAGGAGGAGCAGAGGGCTCGAGGGATGGGGGGGGCTGTGCTGGGAGGGGCTGTGCTGGGGGGGGCTGTGCTGGGGGGGACTGTGGCTGAGACTGCTGAGCACGGGACTGACGTAGGTCTACGGAGGAAACAGGAGGGATGCCTGGCGGGAGAGGGAGGAGGTCCTGCTTGGGGACAGGGAGCGGGAGGAGGTCTTCGGGGGACCAGGTGACCGTCTTGGAGAAGGCAGGGATGTGGAGGACGATGTCCTTCTTGATGTGGCTGAACTGCTGCAGCTGTGAGCGTGGATCTCGGAGGGCCATGCCCATCAGGGGGTCCAGAGGAATGGGCACCGGTTTGTCCCGTAGGACACGCTCCGTCTCCTCCTCCTCCGCCGCTGGGACGGTAAGCGGCGGGGGCTTGTAAATCAGAGGAGGCTCTGGTTTAGGAGCAGGAGGCGAGAGGGAGGTGGAGCCCGACGAGGCTGCAGCAGTTAGCCGAGCTAGCCTGGGGTCTGCGGGGGGTCCAGAGGAAGAGGAGTGGGCGGAGTCCAACGTTTGGCCCGACTCTGCAGCACGGGCCAGGCGTGGGTCCCGGGCCAAGCGAGGGTCCGCCGGCCGAGCCGGAACCCCAGCCGGAGAGGCCTTCTGGAGGCGAGGGTCACTCGGGGGCGGCTCCGGTTTCTGAGCAGGCTGCGTCTGTTGACGGAGCGTCTTCAAGATGGAGGTCACACTGCCACCGCCGTCCTCGTCCTCGCTCGAGTACCAGTTCCCCGAGTCACCTAGGAACGTCCCACAGGAAACGTTAGCAGGCACCGCACACCCGAGGCGTTTCTAAGCTGTGAACTCTGCACAATTGTTGCTGTCTTGCCCACCTTCCGTTTCTCGGCTCCTCTCGGCTCCTCCCTCAGCCATCCTGCGAGCTCTTTCCTCTTCTTCCTGCTGCTTCTGTTGGATCCTCATGAACAGAACCCGCTGTGCCGGTGGCAGGAAGTCAGGCACAGAAATCCCTCCCTGATTGGCCGGCGCCCCGTTGGCCGAGGCCTCGGCGCCTCCTGCTGCTCCTCTTTCATAGTCGTCTCCTGGGAGGGATCAGAAAGCGTCAAGCAGAAAGGCAAGCCTGTGGTTTGCCTTTCTGAATGACTCCGCCATGCTCACCTTCTTCCACGACTCCCTCCATCTTCATTCCATCCTGCTGATTGAAGAAGTCATCAAAGAAGCTCCCTCCAGCCTGAGGGGGCGCTGGAGGCACGGCGTCGTCTCCCGGTGGGAACCCTGCCATCATGGGGGGGCCTCCTGGACCCATGTTGGAGGGCCCCTGACTCTGCATTTCCGGAGGCATTCCATCGGGGGGGGCACCGGGTGCTGCACTGGGAGTCTGGCTCCTGTCAGTGAAGAAGAGCATTATGTAAATACCATTACTACAAATACTACCTCTACCATTTGGAAGAATACATGAAGAGCGTTTAGTACTTCAGGAAGGATTCATTTATTTTAATGGATGTATTTCAGTACTGTGGGTCTGAAGCGCTTTGAGCTAACGCCTGCGGCCTTCAGATCACGTCAACCATAGCTAACCGGTGGAAGTACTTCGTATCCCAGAGTTACGGCATCATTAAGTATTTCAGAAACAAATAGCAGCTGGCGTTATTCTTAATACTTCTTTTCTTACCTGACGGCCAGTTTGTGAGCCAATTGTCCTGTGGGCTGAACTTTGATCTCAAACAGCGACGGGATCTTCTTCCCTGCGCCAAAAGGAGGTGGGGGGCCCATGTGGGGAGGGGGGCCATTGGGATTTGGTGGAACACCCGGGAAAGGACTTTCTTCAGAGCCATGGACAGGAGGGGCAGAAAAGGGGTTCGGCACGGGACCTGGCACTGGTCCTGGTGGACCTTTGCTGGGACCGGGCCCCTGGTTGGGTCCAGGAGGGCCTCCGAATTCACCTGATGCAGGACCACTGAAATCCACAGCCCCCGTGTTGGTGTCGACAGGAACAGGTCGAGGAGGGGTGGGGAGGAGGCCAACACCAGGTGGGGGTTTGGGGAGAGGGTTTATCCCCTGCTTCTTCAGTTCCTCGACCTCCTTCTCATCCTCAGCTCCCGCCTCTGCATCTTCAGCCAGCATCTGGACAAGAGATACAACACAAACTTCCACTGATTCATCAAAAACTAGAAAAGCTCTCCGAGCGCAGACCTCCGCCGAGCAGCTCGTTCCGCTCCTAATTAGATTCACACCGTCCACATGGTGATCTGGATCAGCACCAGAAGGTTCTAGATTGTTCTTGGCATCTCTATACACCAACCATGAAAAGATAAAGTGAATCAGAGTTGATGTATTTTTAACTGATATTTGAAACCGTAAATGTTTTCAATGTTAAAATTAAATATATTTTACTGGCTCTATTCTGGATCCGATCCGGATGGAAGTAGGTGGTGAGCTAAAGCCCTCCCCCCCACCCTACATGACTGTGTCAAATTCCAGAAACACGGTCAATAATATTGAAACATTGACTGCAATGTTACAGAACATTTCAAAGTGATCCAGAATCCCGGATCCGCTGTGGATCATCTGTTCCTGGTAGCATTCCCAACATTTCCTGAAAACTTCCACCAGATCCTTCCAGAACGTTTGGAGTCATCTTGCTAACAGACGGATGGACAGACAAACAAACGGCGGCAGCAACGTAACGTCCTCGGCGGAGGTCATCAGACACTAAATATGAAATACTCACTTTATTTCATATCTTGAAGGAAAGTATTCTAACTCGGAGTAGAATGAGGAGTGTCTTGCATGCCTGATAAAAAGTGCTTGGTTACCTTGTTGAGCAGCTCCTGGGTGTCGTCGCTGAGCGCTTCGTGGGAGAACATGCATTCGTCGCTGTTGACACAGTTCCCCGTGGTGTGGAACAGCTTACAGGGGAACTCACGTAACGTGGAGTCAAGGAGAAACGCGTAGAAACAAACCCAAGAGGAGAAACGCGTAGAAACAAACCCAAGAGGAGAAACGCGTAGAAACAAACCCAAGAGGAGAAACGCGTAGAAACAAACCCAAGAGGAGAAACGCGTAGAAACAAACCCAAGAGGAGAAACGCGTAGAAACAAACCCAAGAGGAGAAACGCGTAGAAACAAACCCAAGAGGAGAAACGCGTAGAAACAAACCCAAGAGGAGAAACGCGTAGAAACAAACCCAAGAGGAGAAACGCGTAGAAACAAACCCAAGAGGAGAAACGCGTAGAAACAAACCCAAGAGGAGAAACGCGTAGAAACAAACCCAAGAGGAGAAACGCGTAGAAACAAACCCAAGAGGAGAAACGCGTAGAAACAAACCCAAGAGGAGAAACGCGTAGAAACAAACCCAAGAGGAGAAACGGGTAGAAACAAACCCAAGAGGAGAAACGCGTAGAAACAAACCCAAGAGGAGAAACGCGTAGAAACAAACCCAAGATTCTTTTATGTCCACGCCACCATAAACTCCGTTTGCTCGCTCTCATGGGTTACTGTGAAAGGATATCGTGCATGTAAGGGCAGTGGTCAGCCCGGGCACAGAAGCCGGTGATGTAGAACTTGCACAGCTCCTTTTTTTTGGGCAGCTCGATGTCATGGCTGAAGTTACAGTGGTCGCCCTGGTGAGGAAGAAGGGAGAACGAGAGACGCACAGAAACGACTTATGTCAGTTATTTACCATCTTATGTTGTTGATCACACAACAACAAGATCAAACACAGCTGAAACAGGGGGGGGGGCTCTTACCCAGGTGCATCGCCCCTCGATGTAGTACTTGCAAATGGCTTTTCCTTTCTTGTCCTGGTGTTTGTCGTTGTGATTCCTCCGACCGAGGCCGACCCCATCACACCCCCCTCCTCCATCCTAACACAAATACACACAAACACGCTCGCGTTCGAGAGAGAGAGCATGGCGGCGTGCGGCATGGATGTTGCTGCTAGAGTCTAATATGTAACCGTAAGCAGGAGGTCGAGCTAAACGCCTCACCCCATTGTCCATGTCTCCGTTGTTGTCATCCTCCGTTCCCATGTCACCTCGTCCTCTGCCGCGGTTTCGACCCCTTCCACCTCGGAGGAGACCGCGCCCTCCTTTCCCCCTCCCTCGCCCGCGCCCACCTCTACCCCCTGGTGCACAGGATGCAAGAGAGGCCGTGAAAGTGTTTGGCAACAAGGATAATAAATGGTGCTCGGCAAATGACTTACAAACCCAAAACAATTTGGCGTGCAGCTCAGCAAGCCGATCATCAATAGCAGAACCCAACAACAAACTCACCTCTGCCTCGGTCTTTGGACTTCTTATAGTGATTGAAGTCCTTCGAGTAGTCCTCATAGTCATCACCCCCCATGTTGTCATAGTCGTCCCCTCCATACTGCAGGGACAGATTTAACACGCGACCCATGACCCACCACAGAACATAACAAGCAACAGCATTTCTCATTTACAATAATAGTAAATGATAAACAGAGAGATAAAAGGCTGTTCAACACCTTCACAAGAGATCAAACATGAAGGCTGTGGGAGGGAAATGAGAACAGATTCTAGATTCTGCCTAACGACATGAATAATGAAATAAATCTAGACTGTTTACGTTTGACTGTCCCACTGGAGCGAGGGAAAAGGCAGCGTTTTCTGTCATCGGGTGAAACCTTCACACAACAGAACAAGAACCTCCCTCCTGACCTCTGATTGAAGCAAAAACACTCCAGCTTCCTGTTTGAATTTTCTGCCTCACCTCCATCTCATCTCTGTAGCCGTCGCCATCTTCATCTCCCATCTTTCCTCCTCGGCCTCCTCTTCCTCTGCTGCCTCCTCTTCCCCTCCTCCCTCCCCTCATTCCTCCACGGCCTCTCAGGCCCCTCATGCGACCTTTTCCACCTGGAGACACAAAGAGGGAAACATGAAGACGCTGGCGAGGCAGATGGATCAAACATTTGGACAAGCAGCTCCGGTATTTGTCCTCATCTGAGGAACTACAAATGAAGAGAATGTGTGCACGCCACGGATCCATGGCTGAAGTCCGTCTGTCAAGCGCTCACCTCGTCCGCCTCGGCTAGCTCCTCCCTCCTTGGCCTTGCGGTACTGGTTCAGCTCCTTGGCGAAGTCGTCATAATCTTCTTCTCCCATGTCATCGTCCTCCTCTCCCTCGTAGTTGTCCTCATCGTACTCGTCGTAGCCTCCGTAACTCGGCTTGTCCATCTTCATGTAGCCGCCTTTCTTTGAGCCGCTGTAGCCACCATGAGACTGGAGACAATGTTTACAAGAGACAAACATGAAAGCTATCTGACAGAGAATTGTCCAGGCGGTGTGGCTTTGAGACTTACAGGTGGGGGGTACTGTGGGCTGTAGCCTCTGTACTTCCTCTTCTCGCTGGGACTGTAGTCCGAGTCGTCGCTGTAGTCGGAGTGATCTTCATCAGAGGACGCGTGACGCTAAGACAGAAGCGAAGACACGGGGACTCTGACTCCTGTCCACACAATAATAAAACCGACACCAGTTCTAGAGCTGTGTTCCCTGCAGCCGCTCAAATTCTTACTTTGTGTTTGGATTTTCGTTTCTTCTTGGACCTCCTCTTCTCCCTTTCTCGCTCCTTCTCTTTCTTCCTCTTCCTCTTGCGACGGTGGGATCGCTCGTCCTCTGAATTGCTGCTGGCGTGACGCTCCTTACTCCGCCGAGGCCTCTCCCCAGAACCTTCTCCAGGTCCTTCACCCCCCCCACCCTGCTCATCGCCACCATCTGCGCCAGCCATCGCGGCCGGCGCTCCCCCAACCTTCTCCTTTTCCTCCACATCACCCCCATCATCCTCCAGCTCGCCTTCTTCCAACTCTCCATCCTCTGGCCTGTGTGTAGCAGATGCACATGGAGGAAGGTTAAGCATCTCGTGTTTTATTTGGTAATTGCACAGTCAGAATATGTAGAAATTATTAATGTACAATAATGACGTAGTAAAAAAAAAGAGAACTTATTTTGTTCTTTGCTCAGTAGTTGCGTA
The DNA here is from genome assembly GCF_040956055.1 of Brachionichthys hirsutus. Classification (NCBI taxonomy): domain Eukaryota; kingdom Metazoa; phylum Chordata; class Actinopteri; order Lophiiformes; family Brachionichthyidae; genus Brachionichthys; species Brachionichthys hirsutus. Next base: position 13,049,120 of record NC_090907.1, read on the forward strand.
TTTACTCAAATATCATGAAAAACAAGTGCAGAGGAACGGAGTAAAATCTAACATCAAATATTACATTTATACTTTTTTTTTAATAATGTGAAGTTTTTCTCTTTTCATTTTTAAGAGACAAACTATGCTTTCCAAACATAATGCAAACTTCAATTTGAACAAATGCAAGAATCTGAGCTGTGGGCTGAGGCAGAGGATTGTGGGTGTGTTTCATATTTTCAGGAAAAACTCACTGAAACATCGTCAGAGGGACAAGCACTGGCTGGTCTAGAACTGGACTAGAACTGGTCATTCATTCCAACTGGAATAAACGGCAGTGTGTTTGTTTTGCGTCTGTGACGAGGACTGCTATTTACACAGCCTCTCTGTCGCTCACTGATGCTGCTAAACTACGGATGAAAACATTCGGACTGTTACTTTGCTTGCGAATAAAAAATCTAGAGTAAAACATTGCGTCGTTTAAAATTGACAAACTGTGGGGAATTTAGTGTGTGTGGCTATTCGGGGGGGGGGGGGGGGGGGGGGGGCAGGTGAAGGATTTTATTTATTTTATGAAGTTTAACAAAATCTTTCAAAACCATTATTTATATATACATCTTCTTCTTCATAGAACTCACAGGCGTCCCATCCCTGTGGGTTGAGCCGACCAACTATATACATACACATATGTATACATATATATATATATGTATACACACACTACCGCTCAAATGTTTGGGGTCACCTAAACAAAGGAAGTTTCATAGCTTCTCTAAGCAGCTAAACAGTTTCAGCTGTGCTAACATGATAGCACAGGGTTTCCTACTACCATTAGCCTTCTGACGCAACGACCGACACATTGTACCACTAGAACCCTGGAGTGATGCTGGGAATGGGCCTCGACACCGATGTAGGTTTTACACCAACAACAGGACATCTGCAGCTACAATAGTTGTTTACCACATTAGCAATGCATAGAGTGTATTTCTGAGTAGTTTAAAGTTATCATTGAAAAACAAAACAGTGCTCTTTCAGAAGTAAGGACATTTCTAAGTGACCCCAAACTTTTGAACAGTAGTGTGTGTGTGTATATATATATATATGCTGTTCTGAGTACAGGGTTTAACCACTAAAACGCTCCATTAAACTGCTGTCCATACAACCTACTCTTGACACCGGCAAGCGTAACTTGCTTCTGGCCCCAAAATAACGAAAACTAGGAAGGGCCTTCTCCAGGTGTGCGGCTGGAGGCCAGGCCGATGGGAACGTGACGACACCACCTCAGAAATGACTCCTCAGAGAGGTATTATCCTGCACGAAGAAGTGAGACGAGTCGAGCAACCTGTACGAGACCGTTCCGTCCTCAGCACACCAGCCGCAGGACACAATAACCAGCCTTGATATCGCACCATTCATCTGGAGTAGCACGGCTATCCTGCTTCACAAATCTGCTTCCAGCTGCTCACGCTAACGCTTCATGGCCCTCGCCAGCTCCTCATCCTCGGAACAAAACTAACTCTCGAAGACTCCTGCTCCAGAATCATGACGGATACCTCGTGGGAAAGTCCTAGGTTGATCAGTCTGATGCCATCACACGCACAGAAACCATCAGGACACAAAGTATATACTCGTGTAAAAACTAGAGGTCAGGCAATGCTCTAGATTTGATCAAGTTATAGTTCTAAATGTTAAATACTTAATGTAGACAAGTTTTTGGTATAAAACGTTGCTCATGATTGCCATTATCAGTTGTTTGCTCACGTATTAAGCCTGTTACTCCAAACTGTCAACGTGGGAAGCACAGACAAGTAGAAGGAAAACTAAGTCAACATTTCAAAACTAACAGACATCCAGGCTTCATTTGCCAAGAGATGAGGAGCCTGGGGCAGAAACAATACACAAGGTAGTGCATTTAAACGCACCGGCATTAACAGAGCCTCACCAGAACCACAGGGGATAGTGTTAATGCCGTCAGATATTTATTCAGCCCAAGCATCACCATATTGCCGATAAGCAGGTGTAATAAAACCCATGTCTGTGGATGAGAACTATGGCAAACATTTTCAAGCTGCGGGGCCAAATGCGAAAAGTTCTGAAATGTCAACAGAAAAGGTTATTCTTGTCCGTCACGCCTGACTGGACCAAAAAGCACGCCATGCAGTTTGGCCCAATGTCAATGGATCTATCCAGAGGTTAATGAACTCTAGGAGCCAAGGGCCACTATTGAATTGGGAATACTCACTGTGCCAGGTTCCTATTTTGCATTCAAAACCCGAGAAAAGGTTTTTCCCTAACCCTTAGAGAACACTAGTGGGGTGAGACTCGGGAGTGGGGCCAAGTGAGAAGCATGCAGCACTGGGGACTGTGGGAAAAGGGAAAGGGGAACATTTGTGCTTGACTTGAAACGCGTCCGGGATGCTTTGCAGACAGTTTAGGACATTTGTGGGGGCTTTTGTTGACGCTGGTACGAGTCAACGTGAGCACGGCTGGGAATAAAAGAGACACGTTAGACAAATAAACATGGACGAGCAATACAGCCCGGCTGTTACAGCTTACAAGGGCAATTCGTGGATAACATTTTAAAGGATTGTCATTTAAATATATGTTTCAAATCAGACATTAAAGCCACAATGCGATATTGGGGGGTGGGGTGAAATTAACTTTCATACTTATTTTGCTTGCGTAGAAAAACGACTAAATTTAAAAGTGCGTACGACGATGTGAGGTCTTAAGAATTAAAAAAATAATATTACGATATAATCGAATATCATCATTCGACATAATGCGATATGCCAATGTTGGTTAGGTCTGATTCGACAACGCAATGACCGGACAAATCGACGAAAACCATACCGCTGTTAACGAAAAAAGAAAAAAGAAAAGACTAGCCATTAGCTTAGCATCTACCTGGCGTACCACCTAGCTAATGTCGCTATGCTAGCTACGGAATGGGCCCACGCTTCAAGGCAATTTTCCGGATTTTTTTACACCAACGGCAACACCTAAATTGTCACGTTCACACAATTAGTATAATTAGCGTCAATTGGTTACCTGTTATTTAAAATGGACAAATAATTAACCACTGTTTTCTAACAATCCAAGTGGCGAGGCGCAGAACGCAACGTTGTGATTGATCGGCTTATTCGAGCTCGTTTCCGCATCTTCAAACAAGCTGGCTTGAGTCGAATAACTGCCGCTTTTGTTAACTTGGTAAAACAAAGGGAATAACGTGATCCCGCGGCTTTTGGCCTCCCAGCTGGCGCTGTCGTGTCAACTTGGCATTCTTTACCTCTGCACTCGTTTCCCAGAATAGGCGAGTTTAATCCTTGTGACAGAAAAAGAAGAAGGAACCCTGGGTTTTCGGTGTAAAAGCACAGGACAAATAAATAATTTCATTTAAATATGATTGTAGAATTACTCGACCTTTCGTCAGTCAGGAGACTGTTGTGTTCGTGGTTGGTAGTTGGGGAGTTTGGATGGACAGTCATGCTTTCCACAGCCATTTCCTCTAACGTTAGCTACATTGAGGTGAAAAAATTACAACTCGACACTGAAGTCTGATGCCTTATGCGTCACTTCACTAGGATCTACTTATTTTGATTTTAGGAAGCGTTTCAGTTCATAGTAGTGTTCTCCAATTCTCCATTACAGTTGTAAGAGAAATTGATGAAAGTGAGTCCTGACGTTCTCCGTCCTACTGTAGCGATGTGAGATGACGACTGAAAAACGTAAAATGGCTGACTGTCTTCTCGCTCAGAGAAAGAGGGCGGTCTTATCTGAATGACGTAAAGGGTTTTGTACGCGTCTCACTGATACTACCGGGAAGGAGAGGGTAAAATAAGCCCCGTAGTTTGCCTCGCAGGTGTATCCGATTAACATTTTGTAACTACAGATAATAAAGTATGTGAATAAATACATATGAACGAGATATGGTAATCCGAGAATAAATGTAATACTATATTTTTTTTTTACAGGCTATAAACCTTGAATGAATGAATGCTTTATTTTGAACATGCAATTAAGAAGGTCAAATAGAAAACCAAACAAACCGAAAACAATGATAATAGTCAAAATAACAATAACAAAGTCAAAACAACAACAATAATAATACAAACAAAACATGTCCGAAAAGGAGTAGGATGAAGCATTAGCTTATTTGAACCTACCCCTTCTCCACCTTTTTTTAAACTTTGTTATATACATAATATATATGTTTGTTCAAAGACCATACACAGAGAAAATGCCAGGTCCTGTTTTCACGCCTCTCGGCGCGGACGATGCCCTGAATTATGCGATCATAATAAGTATTTTATCTTTCTGCACGGATTTCTGCAGTAGTAGCAGGGCGATGACTGAATTTAAGCCGAGTAACAGCATACTTGGGCATCTCGCAGATTTGATACATTACAGACAAAAAAAAGTAAAACTTTGACATCATATAAATATCAAATGTGAATTCTGAGAAAGTACTTGCGTAAGCTAAAGGGACAAATCAGCCCTGAAAATTCACCTTTCAGGAGGCCAGAAACGGAGATAGTCAGCACGACTCTCTCCAGATCACCCCCCCCCCCCCCTTATCTTCCCCCGATTCCCCCCTTTTTCTCCACCTACTTTGTACATATTATGTGTCTTTTTAATTTATTCTTATTTAGCATCAATTGAGTAATTAATTTTTATTGGTATTGTTACATGTTGATTAATTATGTACGAAAGACTTTAAATGGAAACAAGACCGCAAGGGCCATTTAGAAATGCTCCTCTTAGACAGGATGTTTGACTGTAGTTGTACTGAAATACATGCTACTGTGTGACTGTACTTGTACTATAATATATTCTACTGTTTGACTGTACTTGTACTGTAATACATTATATTGTGTGACTGTACTTGCACTGCTCTAACATTCTATCTAATAAATATATTCATCGTCATCATCGACCCGTCGATCGTTCTGTCCCGTTACGTCATCAGTCAGCGACTATTTCGCGGCCTCCGCGGCTAACCTCCGTTGTTCCATTAAAAACACACTTTGCACCAACATTTCCTTCGTCGGGCTGATTTGAAATGGTTGATATGATGGAACCAGGATATCCGGTCATCACCGAGGAGGAAGCGGCACAGTACGACCGCCAGATCCGGCTGTGGGGGCTCGATGCTCAGAAGAGGTACGTTAGCTCGTCCGGCTAGTTGAGATACTCGTCAAATGGCTTCCCATTGCAGCGTGTAGCATTATGGGTTATCTGTGTGTTATTACTATGTCTTCATGTTTACGCAGTACAAACGTCATTATTACCTAATTTCTTTGAATGAGAATTTCAGTTCAAATAATGGTTAACTAGAACATTTGTCAGATATCAGCAGGACCGGATATATTGGTGTGTGTGTATTTATTTACAGGCTGCGGGGGTCCCGGGTGCTCCTGGCGGGGTTAGGAGGTCTGGGGGCTGAAGTGGCCAAGAACTTAGTCCTGGCTGGGGTTAAAGGGATTACTTTACTGGATCATGAAAAGGTATATGAAAACTCACCTGAACTCGTTGTCACCTGCAGAGAGTATCTGGACTTCATTTTGACTCTTTGTTTTTAGATATTAACTGAAGATGTGTGATTAATAGACCGTAGATGGCCTTTATTGGCAACTTCATTCCTTGCATTCTAATTTATGTCCACTAGATGGCGTCTGAGGAAAAGTAAACATTTTCATTGGAGAGAAAGCGTCCACTGGATGGATGATACAGAGGAAATTATGGATGTATTAATTAGCATTTTCAGTTTAAGGGTATCTAAAGGGACTCTAGGTTACTTTTGTGACCCGGAGAATGACTGAGATTATTATGGTAGATGTCATCATCCTGCCCCCCCCCCCAGGTGTCGGAGGAGTCGTGTCGAGCTCAGTTCCTCGCTCCAGTGACGGCTCAGGGTGAGAACAGAGCCAAGGCCTCTTTGGAGCGAGCGCAGAACCTCAACCCTATGGTGGAGGTCCATGCTGACGCGGACAGAATCGAAGACAAACCAGACGACTTCTTTCTGCAATTTGATGTGGTGAGTGGAGGAGGAGGAGAGGAGAGGAGAGGAGAGGAGAGGAGAGGAGAGGAGAGGAAAGGGGAGGGGAGGGGAGGGGAGGGGAGGGGAGGGGAGGGGAGGGGACTGATATTCAATAATGCTGAATCAGTAGGAAACGTTATGTAATCATCTCAACATCTGTCTCAACGTGATGACCTCACATCCCTTTGGAGTCTGCTTAGATTGACCTCACATCCCTTTGGAGTCTGCTTAGATTGTAATCCGTGGCAAAATGTTCCAACTGACCCAAAATGCTTCATTAAAACACAACTAGAGTTCTGGTATCGTAACATTGCTCCTGCTGGATGCATAAAACAGACGTGAGTGCACGTCTTTGCTTTCAGTCAGGCCGCTAGATGGCGCTCATAGACTGGCACGCTCTCGTTGTGCTGCCAACCAGGGCCTCAGCGTCTGCTGGAAGTGCTGGCACCGTACCGCATGGCTTCATCCCCCAGTCTGGTCCGGGGTTTAGCTTCTTCGTGTTTGTGAGGTAGTAAGATAGTTCATTATATAACAAGCACGGTTGTTATTTAAGGAACGTGTTAGCCTCTATCTCACCACCGAAGGTCATCTGCATCTAATCCAGAATGACGTTATGAAGAAAGATTTCGTTTTAACATTAAAACTTCATTTACGGATTCAAAAATCAGCTCTGATTCACTTTTACTTTTCATGGGTGTATAAAGACACCAAGAACAATCTAGAACCTTTTGGTGCTGATCCAGATTCTCCATGCGGACGGTTTAAATCTATTTATGAGGGGAATGAGCTGCTCGGCGGAGGTCTGTGCTCGCAGGGGGCTTTTCTAGTTCACTAGAGAACTGGCTCTAACTGGACATTTACTTGTGATCTGAAAATTCAGCATTTTGGTTTTCATTAAAATGCTTTGTATTCATTTGGTAAATAAAAGATAAATAATTAACCAACATGGCAGCCCTGAAATAAAATAATAAAGTGTGTTCTAATGGCTGATTTTGCGACTTTAGATCTGGCACTGCAATGAACTTACTGTTAATGATGGCGTTGAGGTTTAAGTGCTGCCTGTTGCCTTTATTAACTCAGTTTCATTATGAAGCCTTTGATCTCCTTCCACTCGGGCTGGGGCTCACTTTGACCACTGCCGATGAATCCAGCAGCATCAGCAGAGTAAAGTCTTTATACCTCTTGTTATATCTGAACTGCCAGCGGTTTGAGTTCGGGGGGGGTTGTAGGAGGATACGCCTTTGGTAGGGTGGGTTAAATGAGGACAAGCGGAGATGGGTGTTAATAGGACAGCAGCGAGAAGGCAGAGAGGGTTACCAAAGAGATGGCAGGACAGAGTGAAATAAAATACGAGGACAGAATGGGGCTCTCCTTCTCTTTGCTGCTTTTATCTTCTCCCAACGATGGATCCGTGTGTCTTTATGGCACTTTAGGCACTTTATGCTGCACTTAGTGTCACCCTTTGTAGTGATAACTGAAAGAAACAATTGTGCAACATGTAACATAAAATAGCAACAGCAACAAATAATACAATGACAGTGCTATGCTAGGGTATGCTAAAAATACACAAAGTAAAAAAAAAAAAAAGCATGTGAATACAAGAAACCCGCTAAAACAGCAGCATCAAGATGGAAGCACAGGTTTACATCAGTAGGTCCGACCTGCACGCCTCCGAGTCCTGGAGGGATGGCGGCTGGCAGCCAATCACCTGCTCCGCAGCCCGGACCATGCGCTGCAGTCTGTGTCTGGCCCTGCTGGTGGCACATTTTAAAACCGATGTTATACCTGCTATAAGGCGCTTCTGGATTCAGCTGCTGTATATGATGGTAAGTGAGATGTCCTCGGCTGCCATCGGTATGAAGCTCTCTGGACTCTTCTGTGTGACCAAATGTGCCAGAGCTGCAGCCTCAGGGCTATCAGCGAGGCCAGGGTGCTGCGGGTGCGACGCCCTGGGTCCGGGTCTGCAGGATGAGGGGGGCCCAGCCTGGTTTCGTTGTGATGCGCCGTGTCCCATGGCTTTAGGTTTGCCGGCTAACTGTGGGCGTTTCCCGGTCAGTTCAAAGAGGCCTCGTTCAAGAAATGATGATGTTGATTGTTTTTTTTTTCATTCTTAAGGGAATTTGCATCCATTTTTCAGAAGTAAAATAAATGCATTTTATAAATGTCCCTTTGGCGTATAAAAATAGATCCTGGTTGTTTTGTCTATGTGGCTAGTGGCTAATGCTAGTAGCCATCGCTGCATCACAAAGACTTACCAGATGGCCATCGGAAGTCCTGAACCGACCGGCCTGCCACACGGTGTGTTTCTACTCCCTCAGGTGTGTCTGACAGGCTGCTCTCGAGACACGATGGTCCGGCTCGACCAGCTCTGTTCGCAGCACAGCATCAAGGTCTTCTGCGGGGATGTCTACGGTTACTACGGTTACATGTTCTGCAACCTCGGAGAAGAGCACAACTACGTGGAGTAAGTGTGAGCAGCGATTCAAAGCTTGTGCTTCCCCTTACACGTGAGAACTGGATGGGTTTAGCCTCATTGGGGGGGGGGGGGTAAAATGACTGTACTTTGAGGTAAATTAACTCATCAATCTAGACACATTAACAGTCTATTGAATATTAATTCAGACTTTCAGTTTCAGCATATGTTGGTGAATATTTTCATCAGATTAGTAAAAAAAAAAGTTTTATTTGGACTTTCTATTTTTACATAAAAATCTAAGTAATTGCGGGTCTGTTGCTGGTGGAGAAATACCGCAGGTTAGGCATCACAGATCAGAAATCAGACAAGCACAGGTAATATTAAAATCAATTCAATTCAATTCAGTTTTATTTATATAGCGCCAGATCACAACATAAAGTCATCTCAAGGCACTTTACAGGATTAGCAGGGAAAGACCTGCAGGGAAACACAGAACCCAACTTGACCCACAAGAGCAACGGAGGCAAGGAAAAACTTCCCTTTAACGGGAAGAAACCTTGGACAGAACCTAGGCTCATGGTGGACGGCCATCTGTCTGACCGGCTGGGTTGAGAGAGAGAGAGAGAGAGAGAGAGAGAGAGAGAGAGAATGGCAGGTCGGAGACGAGTCAAGGAGATGGATAGGGAAGTGATAGCGAGACAGAGCAGGAGCAGACAAAAACAAAATGCTAATGCTAGCGACGTGGACTTCAGCGCTGAGGCCACAGGTCCAGGTTCTGCAGCACCACGGACAGAAGGACCTGAAAGAGAGAGAGGGACAAACAGCGGGCGAGAGAGAACAAGACTACGGGGAATAGAGACAGATTGCACACATATATTTATAACATGAATAATCAGATAAAGGGGGAGGAGCTCAGTGTGTCATGATGTTAAGCCACCAGTGCTGGCCCATGACAGTATATTGATTATACTGATTACTGCATCGATTAGTTATAAGCTTTGTTAAAAAGGAAAGTCTTTAGTCCACTCTTGAACATAGAGATGGTGTCTGTCTCACGAACCAATCAGGGAGCTGATTCCACAATAAAGGAGCTTGATAACTGAAAGCTCCGCCCCCCTGTCTGCTCTTGGAAATTTTTGGAACCACGAGCAGGCCAGCATGTTGGGACCGCAGGGTCCTAGTGGGGCAATACGGGATAATCATCTCTGTAAGGTAAGGAGGGGCCTGGCCAGTCACCGTATCAGAGAGAAGTAATTGTCATTCGAGTCAGGTTTTTGAGAACTGCTCATACTTTGTAGTTTAATTGTTAATATTGTTATAACAGCAGAATAAATTCAGTGACTAGAAAAGCACTCAGAGAGCACAGACCTCCACCAAGCGTCTCGTTCCCCTCATCATTAGATTCACACCGTCCACATGGTGATCTGGATCAGCACCAGAAGGTTCTAGATTGTTCTTGGTATCTTTATACGCCAGCCATGAAAAGTCAAAGTGAATCAGAGTTGATGTATTTTTAACTGATTTTTGAATCCGTAAATGTTACGTTACAATTTCACATTTTTTCCTGACCTCATTTTGGATCACATCCGGACGACACTTTGCATGATCGCGCTCAAAATGTATTCTAAGTTAGAGGAGCGTGAGATTAATGTCAGCTTTGCAGGCTTGAATTATGAGCGTTGCATTCACTGATCATTTCTCCTCTCTTTCTAGGGAGAAACCTAAACGGGTCAGAGTGACTGGAAATTCAAACGAGGGTCCAGATTCAAAGAAAGTCAAAGTTGACCCCAACGAGACCACCATGGTGAAAAAGGTAATGCGTGGCGACCCCGGCCGTGTGCAGACCATTTACGCTTTATTGTAGCAGCGACTGCAGCGGACCCCCAAAGTGTTACCTGCAGAATGAACATGCAGCCGGATATCTCCGGGTTTTCTGGCGCCCCCTGTCGACTTAAGGCCGCTTTTATTCTTCAGACCGCCGGTTTCTGCGCTCTGAAGGAGGCTCTGGAAGTTGATTGGAGAACTGAGGAGGCCAAAGCCCATCTGAAGCGAACGCCGGTGGGCTACTTCCTGCTCCACGGTACGTACGGCGTCATTTTATAATTATGGGCTGTCCATGGCCAGTCACGTGCACGAAGCATAGAACGGAGCCTGTCACCCACTCCTCATGGCAGCGAGCATATAGGAACAGGAAATGTCCCAAAAAAGGTAGCACTATATTAAAGGACATAAAGTCGTAAGATGTAATTATCTGTGAGACGCAGGGGTCAAAGATATGAATTGAAACAAAGCCGTTTTGGTTATAGTCACATTTGCCTTGAAATTCACTTTATGAATTAAGAATGAATTACAGCATGATCTTAGTGTGAATGTTATTCCACGTGTAAAATAGTTTACAGCAGTTAAAGTAAAAAACAACAACTCCGCTTTAGATGATATTTTAAGCAAGGTAGGGCTTTCTAAGTTTAAATCTTAATTATTGATTAAATGTGATTGACGTATAATAAATAAGGAAAGAGGGAATGAGATAGCCTCACCCCTTCAGAGTGGAAACGCCGCCTAACGTCTGTGTCTCATCTCGTCAATGTGAGGCAGGAGGCCGCGTTATTATTCACGTTGTGTTTCTGTAATTGGAACGAGTGGTTTCTTGGTTTTGGCTGCGAAGAAGAGGAAGTGACTCTTCCTTTGCAACAACCGCTTTCTGCCGCACGAGGATCAGCGAGGTGATCTGAAGCGTGCGTGTCTGTTTGTTTGCAATAAGTACGCGTCTCTGTTTTAATCTACATAACCCCGTCGCGCTGACCAGCGAGACGAATCCAGGAAGGCTTTGCCTTTCGAGCTGGTAGACGATCTCTCCGTCGGTGCCGCCAGACGCCGCACGTCTTCGTAACGCGTGGAAGAAAGCAGCGGTTGGCCTTCATGTGAAAGGCTTCACTGTCGAGCCAGCCGGAACAGTTCCTCCACTTTAATGTGTAAAGGCCTCCGCCTGTCGAGCTGCAGTTCGGATGGAATCGTTGTTCCACCCACGTGCACGCTGCGATAAAATTCCGTTTAGATTTTCTGTCGACGTCGGAGTGATGCTGGGTTTCAACTTTCTAACAAAGTTTGCCCGATAAAGGTCAGCGCCAAGGTGTAAGAATGATTCATACCCACAAGGCCAGTGTGTGTGTGTGTGTGTGTGTGTGTGTGTGTGCCACGCCGGCGGAAGGAGCCGTGGGAGGTTCTGGCTTCCTCGTGCGGTTTAAGCTAATGGGTGAACAGGAAATGTGGGGGCCAGGTGCTGACAAGGGGCTGTCTTTGAGAAGCCGCGTGTTGTTTGAAATCCGGCTCGTGACCAAATAAAGCGCTTAATTCAGATTTGGTGTCTACATGCATGCTTGTGTGTGTGTGTGTGTGTGCGCGCGCGCGCTCGTAATTTGTTGTGGGGAAGCGTGGGTTAAATGTGCGACCACACGCCGGGTTCTGTCCTGATTCAGGGCGCAGCAGCCGAACGGTCTTTCCGTGAGATGATGATTCACCATGGAAGCCTGTTGTGGTGAAGTCTGCGTGGCAATAGTGCACGGAAATAGTGCACGGAAGTCACAGTGATTTAAACGGGTTTCCTGCTCTTCTAATCCCATTTCATTTTCTCCCGCCGCCCCGCCCTTGTTCTTCACGCAGTTTTGTTGAAGTTTCGCACCGACAAAGGTCGTGACCCTGACCCCCACAACGCTGCTGAGGACACTGAGCTCCTGAGACAGATACAAGGTGATGTCCTCGAGGCCTTGGGAGTGAGCAGTGACCTCTTGAGGGATGACGTTACGAGGTACGGATTTTATTTTACGGGAGATGTTGCCTCTTTTACATTTTATTTAGGTAGGAGATGATGATGATGATGCTCAGCAGCTTCTGGCACGACCGTCCCACAAAAGTCATTCCCAGTCCTGGAAATACAGTTAAAATAAATCCCATTCCAAATCCTGCATTCTGCGACGGCCCAAGGATTTGGAATCTTGTAATATGAGCATGTTTGGAATTCTGTTTTTTTTTCTCTCTCTCTCGAAAAGTCCAAATATTTAGCAGTCAAGAAAATGAATCTCGTGTAGCAACTTAAAAACCCGATGCATTGATGGTGAAGATAAACCCGCATCCATGTTCCCACTGTCAGCCGGCGAACCAGCAGAGCTCCAGAAGGCCGTTTGTTTTTATTTATTTCTGTTCTGTGCTTCCTTGTGCTCTGCGCCTTCAGCGACTGCTTCTCTGAAATGTCGCCGGTGTGTGCAGTCGTGGGCGGAGTTCTGGGACAGGAAGTTGTCAAGGTGAGTGATGTCATTAGGACGAAGTATTTCACCGTAGCTGAGGACATTGCGTCGCCGCGGTTGTGAATGGCGATGCCGGGCTGACAGGCGGCCACTCGGCCGGTTTGTGGGCCGCCTCAGAAGTCACCTTCTCGTTCTAGGAGTGATTTGCGCCGTGAACGCGGTGAAAGCCAGCACGGCGCTCTGGCCCCGCCTCTCAGAAGGAGAAACGATTGTGGCTGTCCTCCAGCTAAAATAAAAGCAGAATGCTGTCTTTGAACGGAATGCGTCCGTCGGTAAGACGGCGCAGCCAAGATGTGAATTAATAGTTGCGCTTCCAATCCTCTGGTTGGATTGAGAGACGCGGAACGGATCTACGCAGCCGCTGATCTACGCAGCCGCTGATCTACGCAGCCACTGATCTACGCAGCCGCTGACGTGCATTTAGATTTCAGATCACTCAATATAGAGAAGTTCTTTTCAGAAACCTCATTCTCACCAGAATGAGGTTTGAGGATCTTCTTGGGAGCCGTGTGTTTGACTCCAGTGTGAGGTAACAGGAGTTCAGTCGAGGATAAGTGTGTGTGTGTGTGTGTGTGTGAGCGGCGGGGGCTGAATCAGACTGCATCATTCTGGCACATGGCCAGCCTGCTTTCTCTGTGATGATGATGAAACCCACGGCAACGGGCCTCCTGACGTCTCGCCGGGTGAATCGGACTGAGAATAGCGTTCACCGCTACGGACCTTCGGTTTGACCGAAGAAGCGTTTTACAATCTCGCATGTCAAATATTTTATTTGGTAACGAGTTGTTTCTTTTTGTTTTCCTGATTTGTTCATGAATATGGGGAAGTTTTAAACCGATGAATAACATTAACTCTCCCGTCTTCCCTTTTAGGCGCTCTCCCAAAGGGACGCTCCACATCGGAACTTCTTCTTCTTTGACGGCCGTGCAGGCAGCGGCATGGTTGACTACTTTGGACCGAAGTAATGTGTCGGGTGTGAGCAAAAAAAGAAGTGCGGCAAACGTCTGTCTTTTCATTCTTTTGTTTCTTAGGATTCTTGATTAATCACTTTACTTGTTGTTCAGTTAAAATAAGTTCTCTTTGGCGTTTATTGTTACATTTTCCTAATAAAACACTGTTTAGTGAAATGATAATGCCTCGGGCCTCTGCTTTAATCGAACATAACTATCGGTTTTTGTTTGTATATTTAATATCTGGCGTTGTAGTTAGGTGTATTTTGCCCAATACTTTTATTCAGTAAAGATAGAAGACTTGTTATCAACGTGAACCTTGTTTAAGTCACAGAACCGGCTGCCATACAAGAATCAGAATCAGAAGTAGTTGAGTTTATTTATTATTGTCAATGAGGAATGTTTCTCGGTGTAAAGACCGGGTCAGGGCGTCCCTGAAACGACGGGCCCTGCTGCCGCGTTAACGGCGACGAACGATGGGCGTCCGGGGAACGTGTGACCAGCTCAGGTGCACCGATCCCGCCGGGTCACGGCGAGGCGTGCTTAACCAATCAGGGAAAGGTTTGGTGGTGTGGTGCATTATGGGAGGAGGGCAAGGGGACGGTGGGATGCTTCTGCTGCAAACCCCCCCCCCCCATGGAAATAGCATTGCTTAATGTCAATGGTGTCTTTCAGCAGGGCAATGCACCCTGCAAAAAAAACAATTATTAAATAAAGGCCCTCAAACCCCCCCCCACCCCATCCGTGCTGCACAGAGAAGACCAATCCGCTCAGGCTCCTCGTACTAATAGTACACAAAGGATCTTTGCTCATGTCCTGCAGCTCGCCTCCAGGCTATCAGGTCGATTTGAATGTTATGGCTCATCAGCGTGAATCGATATTGATCTGCGGGGACATTTAAGGACAACACTTGAGATATTTGCTTTTGAACTAGTCGATATCTGTACAGGATGTCCGTTTCTCTCCGAAGGGGAAAGACGGCAGACGTCTCGCCGCCCGACGCGTGACTCATCAAACCTAGCGTGACCCGTGAAACGTGAGCTGCTGAGGAAAAACCGCCAAAACGGGTCCCGTCAGACAATTTACAAACAATCACACACGTCATCAGAAACCATTTTGTGTTTAATAAATGTCTCGTGCGTAACAGCATAATCAGTCCCCATTCCTGCCGCTGTTTTCCAGGCATCATTGCCCAAATTGCTCCGTAAGGAGGAGGTCAACATTTAAGCTGAGTGAAAAGAGACTTGTTAAATTGTGTTTGATGTCGTAAATATTTGAACTGTGTCGTCTGTATTCTCTCCCTTTGTATCTACAATGCTTTTGCCTGCTGCAGCAGAAAAGTGTGGTACCGGTAATTTGTTTTTTTGTTCACCAGGATTCATCCTCGGCCCGGGTTTTAACACAAAGCTGCCCACGGAGAGCAGAAGAGGATGGACAGAATGAAATAATAATGATCAAGAGGCTCTGGTGGAAAATACCGCCCATAAGTACATATGAAGAAACACAAGTATACGTTTGAATTGTGGTGCCGAGCAGGAACACAAAAGGATCATCACAATGAAACCAGAGAATTGATTGGACATGAAAGGCTCTTCCCTGCTGATTAGGAAGGGAGGTCCATTATGGAATGTCCCTTAAGCTCATTCTGCTGCTTTAATTAACCCTAAACTCGTATCTGCAAACACACATTCATCACTGTCTGTTACACACGCCGACTATTTCACTCCCCAGCATCACGTTGCCCTGGCGACCCCACTCTGTGGCCACTCTATTTCTCCTCCACTTCACAGCAAGGATCAAGCGGCTGCCGTTGCAACCAATCCGATCTCTCCTTCTGCTCAAGGAGCCGCTTGATTGGCTCGTTCTGCGGAGCAGTTTTAGTGAAGCCATCGAGCACCAGCGCTGCCTGTTGACTCGGTAACAGCGGGGGCTCACCGGGGGGTCCGTCCTATTCCTGGGGAACTCCTGCGTTTGCTTCTATTGTAAACAGCAGATCTAACTAACAATAATTTGTCCTGTCGGTGATTAGTCCTTCTGGTTTCTTGGTGCATTCATTGTCTTGTGTTTGTTAATAGACATTTTTAAGTGGCTTGTTTGTGCAAAGCTCAGATCTATCCTGTTTACTATCATATCTGAGTAATTCACCTCCGCTGTAGATTTGAGTGAGACCGCTTTAGTTGCTTTACAGGTTAACATTTTATCGACTAATCGTGTTCATTCTTAAAAAATATGCATGACCGAAAACACTACAATTCATCCTGAATAAACATTTATAAACAGTTTAAATAGGATAGTAAACTTTTTATACATATATTAATTGTGTTAATTTTAATGACAGTTATACATTTCTTGTATGTTATGTCAAGATAATAAATAAATAAATCACCCAACTGTATTTAGTCAACCCTCTTTCCAGAGATTCTTGGAATGACTTTAGTTAAATGTTTTTATTTTTATTTTTTTTACAGCTCCTGCGTTTTCCTCTAACAAATGTTGAAAATGAACAACATGGAAAATCTGTGCTTAATACTTCGGATTAGAAAACGTTTGAATCACTTCTAAATGGTCATTTCTCTACATTGACGTCGTTACATGTAAACAGGATTTTACGGTAAGGGCGGATACTTTAGGCAAGTCCTTCCTCTATAAATGGTCACACTTAGATTCTAACATTCAATGACGACACAATAATCGTCTCGCACACGATCACGTTTGGAGTTGCATCTTCCATCGATCCGAGAAAGTCCAGTGCTGTTTACGCTAAAGTTTATCTGCTGCGTCCTTTATCGACATCAAACGCCACACAAGGGAAAATATCTCTCTGCGTCTTTAATGTATCAAAAAGAACAAAGTACAAAAATCAGGTATAAAGTTCACAATAGAAAATGAAAGTTGAAAACCAGACTGCATGTGCTTTAACACAGAACATCGGTAGGAGGACGCGTTCCGAACCAGAAAGAGAATCCACCGGTAGCCGATCAGCTGCAGGAAACTGGAGCACCGGGCAGGTTGAACATTATATCGGGCATTTACAGGCAAAATGTCTTTAATCGTGGGTAAAAGCACCGATCAGGAACCGATCAGGAACCGATCAGGAACCGATCAGGAAACAACAATATGCAAACAGGAACAACCATGCGAGCACAGTTTCATGATTTCTTAGCATCATGTTGAATTCTTTATACACAAGGACTTATGCCCTCCCTTTCCAAAACAACAACAACAACAATAAACAATAACCTAAAACAGTGTAGCTAGGGCCAAGTGAGGGTTGCATGGCAACAGAACGCTGCCTCAGCCAATCACTTTCCAGTTAAAATGTAGACTTTTTAAAGGGTGACAATAACGATTCATATTTCTGTCGTTGCTTCCTGAAATATAAGAGGAAATGTTCCACTAAGTGGGCACTGAAAGTCAGAATACATCACAGTACACGTGTGTGTATATCGTCAGCAGTTCAGCGCTGCTGAAACACAGAGCAGCAGGTGAGGAATTAGGTTTTAGAAAAACCCCAGCTGGGTTTTCCATGGAGGTTTTCAGGTTAGTCCGTTTAAAAGGTGCTGCCAACCATTTCATTTTACACAAAAGGAGAATGTTCCATTTCATGTGATAAAGTTAATAAATGACTCTCAGATTCTGGAGCTCGTATCTCATATGCTTGCAACTTGTTTCTACGTGCTAAAAAAAATAAATAGAAAGGCAAGAAAATGCATCTTTTAACACTGGAATATAATTTTAGCTGCAAATAAAATAAAAGGGTTGCTTTGAAATATTGTTTATTGTTTTTATTGTGAGCCAGCGGAAAGAGGGAATTCTGAAACTGATAATATTTGAAATGATATTTTCCCCTGCTTTTCAAAAATAATGGAATGCTCTATGTAGAGTTCCCGTTGTAGCTTCAGAGCTCTATTCAAGCAGTTACAACACATCTGAATTGATAGCTGTGATCCGGAATGTAAGAAGCAAAATAAATAACACATTCCATATCAACGTAAAACCAAGAAGAAGCTACAGTAAGGCTACGTTTCAAAATAAATTATGCCCTCCGTATAGAGCGATTATCACTTTTATCTCCCGAGCTAAAGTCAAAATATTCACACAACCAAAGGGGTCATTTTACAAACCTCGTCTAATTCTTTTCATTCAGAAGATCCGACTCACACATCCTCCTTTCACTCAAAACCCACTGGAACTCCAGAAGAGCTCTCAAACACGGCGAACCCTCGCTCTGACAAGCTCTCTAACAATCCAGAATGATCACATCCGATCAAATCATCTCACAAAAGCACATTACACACGATCAAGTACCGGTAAATAAGAAACACTGTCAGCACAGGTGGGTGAGGCTCTGCTCCAACACCGGTGTGGAGGGATACCCAGTGTGTGTGCAGCGCGCCACCTCGCTCTGACCACACTGATGATGACCAGCACGCAGGTGAGCCTTCAGGTTAGTGACTTTAGTGACTCGACGGAGCAGCGAGCAGAAAAGGCACTTCGTATTAAACGTCCTCATCAGGTCGGAGCAGAGGCTCACGCTGCGCTTTGCTCCGTAGTGGAATAACACCCGACGTTCACAGTTTCTCTAGTGGAGAGCACAGGATGCAAAGGAAAGGGAGCACAACGTGCACAAATCACAGGATGCAAAGGAAAGGGAGCACAACGTGCACAAATCACAGGATTCAAAGGAAAGGGAGCACAACGTGCACAAATCAGACGAGCGTCAGCGTGTCTTATCATTCTCTGTTTAAGCTTTAAAAACAAAAAACCTCAGCTGGTGTCTGATGGGGGGGGGGGGGGGGTTAAAAGATTTACTTTAAATGTCATTAAAAGGGAAGCACGAGAGATGTCATCCATTTTAAGACAAGCTGAACGATGACCCATAATATAAAGAGGACGACTGAAATAGTGAAAACCAGTTTGTAAGCGCCTGAACTTTCCATAATAGACAACACAATACAAATATATACGTTTGCCTCTCACACACACACACACACGCACGTGCACACACACACACGCACGCGCACACGCGCACGCGCACACACACACTCAGTTCATGCCTACTTCATACAGATCGGCCTTGAGATGCTGACAGGAGAGACTGGATTGTACAGAATATACAGGCTGGAGCGCGGCCCTCGGTCTGTACCAGCAGACGTCTGGACAGACGGACGGACAGGAAGAACCCGGGTCCAGTCCGCAGGCGAACTGAAACCTCGTCCTCCCTGCAGAAGCGTTTTTCCTTTTACGCTGCATTGATGCGCCCGGCTGAGACGGACAGCAGAGCAGAAGCCGGTTCTGGTGGTTGGGGGGGGGGGGGGGGCGAGCAGCGCTCTACCTGAGCCGGTAGAGAGTGCTGAGAGTCTGGGTGATGAAGTTGAGGAGTCCGCGGCAGGTGCCTCTCCAGTCCTGCCAGCGGGGGCCAGCCTGCTGTAAGGGGGGGGGGGGGGGGGGGGGGGAATCATCAGCTATAAAAATGTATAATTTATTAAATTCTTTGACAAGATGCTATAAAATCTAAATTCACTGATAATGATCTGGTCACAGCAGGAAGAGGAATAAAACCTGTTTACTGATTACTGATCATTATTAAAGTGATGCGTCAGTGTTCAGGATGCTGAAGAGGTAACAACTTCCTGTTTGTCTCCAGACAGAAGGGGCAAGAGCCAGGTCAACGAGGGCAACAACACCAGAACGGGGTGTGTGTGTGTGTGTGTGTGTGTGTGTGTGTGTGTGTGTGTGTGTGTGTGCAATCCATGTCTGAGTCAGAGCCAAAGACAAGATTACGTCAATTTGGTTTGTGTGCAAGGGAGGAAAGGGAGAAGTGGAGAGGTGTGTGTGTGTGTGTGTGTGTGGTGGGGGGGGGGGGTAATGGAGCTGCTGTGCTAACTCCTCACGCGATTTAGAATATGGAGGGAGGGGCAAGACAGAGAGAGACAACAATAAGGCGAAACAGGCAGCGCAGTAATGGAGCCCAAATAAAAGGCTGAAGCTGTGGAGAACGATGAAGAGGAAGCTGCATGGAGAACGATGAAGAGTGAAGCTGCATGGAGAACGATGAAGAGTGAAGCTGCATGGAGAACGATGAAGAGTGAAGCTGCATGGAGAACGATGAAGAGGAAGCTGCATGGAGAACGATGGAGAGTTTTAAAAGATTTTTTCTAGGGGTGCCAAATTATCGCATTACAGCAGTCCCTCGATATAACGCGGTTCATTTTCTGCGACTTCGCTGCTTCGCGGAGTTTTTTAGTGCAATTTTTCAGATTTTTTTTTTGCACTTTTGCACTTGCACTTGCACGTCTTGCGCCTTGAAAGCGGTCGGAGGAACTGTGAAATACGCGCGAGTTGCTATTAATAACTTATTATGTGTTCAACCTCGTAGGTTGATCATTAAAATTAAATTTGTTATTTCTAAAAGCTATCATGTTTATTTGTTAAGCATTTGTTTTATAGCGCTCTTATTCTCTGTGTAAAAAGAGGCTTTTATTTTGTAGGACCATAAACGTCACGTCCCTTTTGGGTATCGTTTCCTGTTGATACATGTAGCCGCTGCCGTTCCGCTGTGCTAAGCTATCCAATAAAGCAGCATGAGAGGCTAAAGACAGCACGAGTAGAATATTTGTTCTTCTGCACTCCAAGCGGCTCTTTCCTCGACCTGCACGCCTTAACATTATTAACAGGAAAACGTTTACTGTACGTACTATATATTTATATTCCTCAAACAAATGTTTAGTTCTGAAAAGGTTTTGATCTTTGGTTTCATTCTATAATACTGAAACAATCTATTTAGATTAATGCCTGACTGTTAAACGTGTATAAAGTGTGTGGTGAGGGGTTTTACAGCCTTAAAACATTTATGTACATGTATAATAATTGTAAAAAAAAATAAAGATTACTACATTGCAGATTTCACTTATTGCGGGTTGTTTTTGGAACGTAACCCCCGCGGAAAATGAGGGACAACTGTAATTGCGATAAATTAATTACAGTCATATTTAGCGTGTTATGTTTTTTTAATCGCGCTAATCTAATTTTTTATCTCTAATTTTACTGTTTCTGTATTGCCTTTTTGTAAAATCCATTTTAATGCATTGGGCTTTGTGTGCTTTGTGTTGGGGAGGGAATAGGCGGTGACACCCTGAGGTGGGCATTGATTCTATAATATAAAGCCTGTTGCCCTGACCCAAATGAAATCTGCCCGTTGTTGCCCTCCCAGAGGGCAACAGAGCAAGGCTAGCACAATGTCTTCCTTCACTCTTACCGCTCTGCGTAGAATTGTGGCGTTGAATTCATCGCCGATGCTTCTCAGCTGGTTGGCCACTCTCCTGACCTCCAGCTCCGACGCCGCCTCCTGCCCCGCCTCCGGCCCCGCCTCCTGGCTGGGTGCTCGCTGACGTGGTGACGCCCAGCTTGGATGCTCGTCGTGGAGCAGCAGGTCAGGCAAAGGTCCCGGCCGGCCGCCGACCTGCTGACGCTCCGCTCTGTCGAACTCTGCAGCAAATAAACAAAACCAGAAAATGCAATATTTATAAATGATAAACGTTCCTCTATTTCTTAGTATTGATCTCTCTCAGCTTTGTTGTCTTTAGCTTAGCATCCGTGGTCCAGAATCAAGTACATTGTCTCTATGCAAAGCGGAGCTACATTTTAACTTTAATCTCAATCACTGCATCAAATACACAATGAAGCAAACGTTGTCCTCAGAGGGGGGGGGGGGGGGGGGATATTTTCTTTCCCTAAGCTCTTAATCCACTTAATAAGTCTGGTGTGTGTTTGTGTTTGTGTGTGTTTGTGTGTTTATATTTTCTGTGACGTTACAGACGTTGTGTTTTTCCTCGAGGCAGTTACTTAAAATGCCTGTTTGCTGAAACAAGACATAAACGTGACAATAAAAAACAAAAATGAAACAGGTATAGGTTTCTTTTTTATTTATGTTTACTTACTTGTTTATTAGTTACTAAATTGTATTTCTTCAATCTGATAATCCCCGTTTCATATAACAGATTGTGCTGATTAAAACCACAGCAGAGGGTTGCCATGTTTGATCTTCATTACTGAAGCATCAAGTCTCGTTGTTTTCTGCAGAGTCGGTGCCGCTTGAGACGATTCGGGAACCCGATCACATCGTTGAGTCGCTCAGCTTGTTTGTTTTACTCTGCCCCCCCCACCCCCCACGGTACCTGCTTAGCTCGGAGGATTACAACTGATCCTATAAACATGCAGGTGACCGGAGGAGAGAGAGAGACATGAAAGAGAGAGCTGCAGAATAAAAACCCAAAACAAATGGAAAACCATGGCTTGTTGCCAAGGTAACTCTGAGGCAGCGCTCCTGGAGGCGTCGCTCTGTGATTGGCCGCAGAGTGCACTCCTGAGATGTGATAGGGTGGATGGGATGGAAGGGGGCGGGACTGAGGATAAACCTTCCTGTTTGTTGCACTGACAGCTTGACATGGCGACAGAAAGATGCCCTGACCAGTCAGAGGGGGGGGGGGGGGGTATGGGGGCGGGGCTTCTGCTTCCTTTACTAACAGCACAACAAAGAGGCTAATCGACAGGATAACGAAACACAATTACTGAGCTCCAACTTAGAAACTAAGACGGCAAACTAACGACAACGAGTCAAATGTATTTATATAATAATAATTGTCTAAATGTAAACTAATAAAATAATCTAACAAACTGTATCTATATAATGATAGATAAGCCTGATAAATCCTGCGAAGGGGCTTTTTTAAATCTGGCTAATTAACTAATAAACAACTTGGTAATTATGTTAAAGTGACTTCATGGGAAATCCTCAACAAAAAGGCCACATGAGGGGGGGGGGGGGGGGCTCACAGGCTGGCTGGTCCAGCAGAGAACAAGTCTGAACATGCCCAAGCTGCAGCTGAGAGGAGGAGGCTCCTGCCTGTGTGTGTGCGTGGGTGTGGGTGTGGGTGGGTGTGTGTGGGGGGGGGGGGTCTCGCTCTTCACTGAACTCAAGGCTCTTCAGTTTTGAACAAACACAAAAGCTCAGATTAAATAAACCTGAATTATTTTCTGCAGTCCCTCGCTGAGATACTGGCGACTGAACATTTGAACAAATATTACTATAGAAAAGTACCACGTATTCTGATATATATATATATATATATATATATATATATAACTTTGTCATAGCATCGTCTGTTACATTAGTCATAAATGTAACAGACTTTTCCTGATATGATCAGGAGCAGAGCGTTCTCTTCTGGGGAACGGAACCGGTTTGAGTATTTCTGCTGTCTGAATCCAGAGCGGCTTCCTGATGCATCGCCGCGGTGACCTGCTGACTACAACGCCACACCTGCACCCCCCCGTCTACCTGCCCCCCCCCATCTACACCAGCCAAACACAGCCCCGGGTGCCCGTGACTGATGCTCTCCTCGACGTTTATTCCAGGGTGGCGGTCCGAAGCGGAGACCGAGCCGTGTGGCCGAGTCACACTGGTAGCTATCGTAGCATTAGCCACATCGGGTTCTGGTCCTGCTCATCTCAAAGGGGCTGCAGGATTAACCTCCTCCCATTGGCTGCCTGTGAAAACAAAGGGCGCCGCAGCCCACCCGGAGGTAACGGCCCTCAAATGGCCTGATGCAGAAACTCTCCTGAACTCTTTCTTTAGTTTCACATTTCCATCATTTCATTCGGCAAGAAGCCGATGGCGTTCTCACCTGACATCTCCCCTGAGAAGTCTCCGCCCCTCTCCTCCCTCAGGCTGCAGAGAGGAGAAGGGGGAGGCGTCGCTGACGGCGCCGACGCGGGTAACTGCTGGCGAGTCCGGGGCTCGTCTCGGCCCTCCGGGCGGGGGTACGGCAGCGGGTACGACAGATAGAGAGCCTGCAAAGGGCGAAGGCGCCTGGGGCCGGCGGCGATGGAGGTCGTGGTCAGCAGGCCGGGCCAAGCATGGAGGGAGAGAGGCAGCTCCACGCGGCAGGTGCTGTGGGCGGGGCGGGGGCCGTTTCCCCCGGCAACGGTCTCTCCCAGGTTCTCTGCACGGGCCATCTCATTAGAAGCCTTAATAGCAAAATGCATTCCTAAATACACTCAATGTGGTGGTTAAACACAAAACAGTCCAATCAATAACATTCAATCAATAATATTCAATCAACCCAAACGTGAAAACATCAAAGAAAATGATTTGTTGTTTGTCCACTTCGATCCCGACTGAGGATGTTTCACGGTTTCTGACGCGTAAATTGTTTTTGTGCACGTTTGACCCACCGACCTATATTTTTCTATGGCCGCTAGGGGGCATCAGTGACGCCCCCCCCTCCTCCTGTGCGCGAGGCTCGTGTTTGTAAACAAATCCGTGCGCCGCACGAGCGCGAGAGCTGCGCAACGCGTTCACGCACAAACCGCACAGAGAGAAGCGCGCACGAGTTTCAACGACAGTTTGTGATAATAAATTAAGAGAATTAAGGACTCTGTGCTCATAAACATACAACAGATATAAAAAGGCTTCACGGTGTGACGTCATGTATCATGTTGTACAGATTTGTAGTAAAACGCACATTTTGTGCGTGCGCGTGCTGAAACTCGACTTTGATGTTTTTGCTTTCACACACATTAACTTCTCCAGGAAGCGGGAGCCGGCGCAAATAGAATTTATATTATTATTATTATTATTTCCATCAAATAAAAATCTCTCTGAACTATAGAAACACATCAAAAACAAACCTTCTTCTTCTTCTTCTGTTATTAAAGACATTGCTATAAGATTTAACGCGACTTTTTATTTGACAGATGTGCAGATGCTGCCGCTCCGAGCTGCTGCGGTAAATCACGCAACGCCGCGGGATTCACACGCACGAACAGACTTACCGTCTGACGGTGAGGCTTGTCTGCAGGTCAGAAAGCGCCGGTAACGGGACCTCTGATCGAGTCCACGCTGACGCGTCACTCCATTCCCGGTTCGGATTGTCCCGTCAGAGGCCGTCGCGCTGCGGAGGTGCCGCTCTCCGTCGGGTCTGTCCGGCCGGAGCGACGTCCCTCCGATTTAAGGCGATCTCTGACGAAAGCGCAGAAGGAAAGACGACTTCCGGTGTGAACCTTCAAAATAAAACAACGGCTAGTATTTAAGTCAGACCTGTAGTCTTCAGAAGTGTGCAGAACAGAAGTATTAATGTAAGCACACCAATAAGTAAACAACGAAATACTTTAATTAAATTATAGAACAAAAAAATCAACCAACTCCTTTAAAGGAACATTTATTTACAGCCCCCCCCGTCTGTTCAGCTCTACTTAGCATGCTTTTGTTTGATGTCATCGAGTTCATTTGTGTTCCTTCAGCTCTCCACGACAAGTACCGACATGCCCCCCCTCCCCCCCCCTCTCTT